>NC_041382.1:175460348-175472924 GCF_002162155.2 Triticum dicoccoides | reverse complement strand
AAGGATCTATGACAATATAACTTCTATGTCAATATGGACAAACATAAATCATTACGTTGTATTCCTTGTCCAATTCCAACAATTTTGGAATATAACATCAGAAAAGATTTCCAAGATAGTGTATTTACATGTGAATCTTCTCTTCCCTTATTAATTCTTTCATGAATTGCATCATTGACCAATGCTATGTTCGTCAATCTCCAATAAAATTCCCTACTTATACTTTTCCTTATGTGGTGTTGTAACGCCCACGATGTGGCTATATCTCCCACGTGTCGGAGCACGACTTAGAGGCATAACCGCATTGTAAGCAATGTCGCAAGTGAGGTAATCTTCACACAACCCATGTAATGAATAAGAAAAGAGGTACATAGTTGGCTTACAATCGCCACTTCACACAATACATGAATAAAGCATTACATCACCTAGATACAATAAAGGTCCGACTACGAAACCAAAATACAAGAAGACTACCCCAAATGCTATAGATCCCCGATCGTCCCAACTGGGCTCCACTACTGATCAACTAGAAGCGAAACAACATAACAAACACGATCTTCATCGAGCTCCTCCTTGAGCTCGGTTGTGTCACCTGCACAGTATCATCGGCACCTGCAACTGGTTTTGGAAGTAATTTGTGAGTCACGGGGACTCAGCAATCTCACACCCTCGCGATCAAGACTATTTAAGTTTATAGGTAGGGTAAAAGGTATGAGGTGGAGCTGCAGCAAGTACTAGCATATATGGTGGCTAACATACGCAAATAAGAGCGAGAAGAGAAGGCAAATCACGGTCGAGAATCTATGATCAAGAAGAGATCCTAGCTTACTTACGTTCAAGCATAACTCCAACACCGTGTTCACTTCCTGGACTCCGCCGGAAAGAGACCATCACGGCTACACACGCGGTTGATGCATTTTAATTAAGTTAAGTGTCAAATTCTCTACAACCGGACATTAACAAATTCCCATCTGCCCATAACCGCGGGCACGGCTTTCGAAAGTTCATAACCCTGCAGGGGCGTCCCAACTTAGCCCATCACAAGCTCTCACGGTTAACGAAGGATAATCCTTCTCCCAGGACGGCCCGATCAGACTCGGAATCCAGGTTACAAGACATTTCGACAATGGTAAAACAAGACCAGCAAAGCCGCCCGAATGTGCCGACAAATCCCGATAGGAGCTGCACATATCTCGTTCTCAGGGCACACTCGGATGAGACATCCTACGAGTAAAACCAACCCTCAAGTTGCCCCGAGGTGGCCCCGCAGTCTACTCAGTTCGGACCAACACTTAGAGAAGCACTGGCCCAGGGGTGTTAAAATAAAGATGACCCTTGAGTCTAAAGAACCCAAGGGAAGGTGATAGGTTGTTAGTGCAAATGGTAAACCCAAGGTTGGGCCTTGCTGGAGGAGTTTTATTCAATGTGAAGTGTCAAGGGGTTCCCATTATAAGCCAACCGTGTAAGGAACGCAAAATCAAGGAACATAACACCGGTATGATGGAAACTAGGGCGACAAGAGTGGAACAAAACACAAGGCATAAGGCCGAGCCTCCACCCTTTACCAATTATATAGATGCATTAATTAATAAGAGATATTGTGATATCCCAAACATATCCTTGTTCCAAACATGGAACAACTCCATCTTCACCTGCAACTAACAACGCTATAAGAGGGGCTGAGCAAAGCGGTAACATAGCCAAACAACGTTTTGCTAGGACAAGGTGGGTTAGAGGCTTGACATGGCAACATGGGAGGCATGATATAGCAAGTGGTAGGTATAGCAGCATAGGCATAGCAATAGAGCAAGCAACTAGCAAGCAAAGATAGAAGTGATTTCGAGGGTATGGTCATCTTGCCTGCAAAGTTCTCCGAGAAGATGGAAAGCTTGATCCTTGTAAACGTACTCAACGGGTCCTTGATCACATACTCGTCTCCTGGCTCTACCCAAAGCAAGAAAACAAACAAAGGGAGACACAATCAACCACGATACAATGCGCAAGCAACATGATGCAAAACATGGCATGATATGCGGGACGTGATATGCGATGCATATGCATGTTTCGGAAAGGAAATATTGAACCTGGCCTCAACATGGAAAACCAAGAGTGGCACTGGAAAGAGGAGTTGATTTCGGTCGAAATCGATATAAAGATCACCGGAATCGGACGCACGGTTAGCAAATGACAAGCAAAACAAAGATGGCACCGATATGCGATTAACAACACGAGGCCATCTAAATGCATCAAGAACAACAAGCTACTGCACTCTAACATAGTAACAAAATACATGGCAGGGATCCACTCAAGATGCTTGACAAAAGATGAACACTGAGCTACGGCTAATTCACTCAATAGCAGGTTCAAACAAGCATGGCAAAAGTGCAAAAGATATCAGGTTACAGACTTAGTGAAAACATGTCAGGAATTTAACATCAGGAAGCAATGTTTAGAGCAAGATAACAACATGCTACAGGAACATATCATGGCAAAGCAAGGCATGGCATGAAGCTACTCAAAGCATACAACAAAAGTCCCTTAGTGACCATAAGCCAAAAGGGATCAGAAAATACAATGGCACCCATGTAAACATAGCAAGTTACGTTAACTGATTCAGACTTAGAAGAAAACTGGAACATGGCAAAACAGATATTAAGTAGGCATGTTTACGAGCCTGATGCACTCACCACAAGGCATTGCATGACAAACTAAGCATACACCCAGCAAGTAGACATGGCATAGAAGCTAGACATGGCAAGAACAACTTCATAGCATGCAAGAATAAACTAAAACAACCTCGGCAAAATTGATTAACATGCAAACAATCTGCCAGGAACATTTTATAGCAAAAGTAGAGCTCGATTGAGTCAAGCTAAGGTGCTCCATAAATGCAAACAAAGACATGGATGGATAGAGCACAACAATATCTTCAAAACATCCTTACTGGTCATGCTCAAAAGAGGCATGGATCACTCTATAGCAACATGAATACATGGCATAAAAATATTAACAGGGCAAAGACTTAGAAGATTTCTAAGTCCCTGAAATCAGCAACATTACGAGGGCTACTTTGCATGCTTGTGCTAGTCACCACAGAGATCACAAAAATACATGGCATACACCCTTGTAAAGATGGCATGGCATACTTCAAAACACATGTAGGGCTCAAGTTCATAGGAGGCACACATTAATCATGGCAAAAATGACAAATGACCAATTACTGATAAGAATCTGAAACGAATATTAACTAGCACTCTTGCAACAGCATTTAGGGAAAGAAGATGAACTCAAATGAACATGGTGCAATGGAATGAAATGAAGTACTCGTCGAGGCGAACAATTCGATATGCTACACGCTCAAAACAGAGCCACGGTGATGAAGTTATGATGCGATGAATATGGCATGAAAATATGCAGATCTGGGGACTTAGTCGAAATTAGACCTCGCGAAAACTGGAAGGAGAAGACCCTGGACGGAGGGATCTGGGCGCAGAGAGGCGTTTGGTTGGTGGGATGGGTGCATCTGGTCCCGCTTCGTCTCCGGCGAGGCGCGGTTCTCCGATGAGCTCGAGGAAGTCCGGCGAAGTCGAAGATGGATGGAGTTGACGGATCCGGGCCGGATCCGGCCGGATCCGGCCAGATCTCGACGAGGACGGCGCGGTGAGGAAGCTGCCGGCTTGAGCGACGAGAGTGGCCCGGGCTACGGTCAAGGTGGCCTGTGGCGGCGCTCGGGAGGCGAGGCGACAGCGCCATGGCTGCGGGCGGTGGGGAACGGGCTCCGCGGCGGTGCTCGGGAGTGGCCGGGGCGAGGCGCGAAGGCGGCGCGGCGGTGCGGAGCCGGGGCGGCGACGTGGTGGCGGAGGAGCTCCGGCGATGCGGCCGGCAAAGTCCCGGCGAGCAGGCATGGGTGACGGCACGCTGAGGCGCGGGCCGAACGGGCAGACGGCGGCGACGGCGTGGTCTCGCGCGGGCCCGATCCGGGTCCCACGGGCCGCGCGGTGGAGGAGAGAGAGGCGGTGACAGGTGGCGTGCCGTGGTTGGGAGAGGCGGCGGCGGAGCTGACGTGGCACGCCCTCATTGGTCGGAGTGAGGTGTCCGGTGGACATGTCCGGCGGCACGAGGAGGAAGGCACTAGGGTTTCGTCCGCGAATTTTGGAGGGGATCATATATATATATAGGTAGAGGGAGCTAGGAGAGTCCAAATGAGGTGCGGTTTTCGGCCACGCGATCGTGATCGAACGACCGAGATGATAGAGGGGTTTTAGGTGGGTTTTGGGCCACTTTGTAGGGGTGTTGGGCTGCAACACACACGAGGCCTTTACGGTTCCTCGGTTAACCGTTGGATTGTCAAACGAAGTCCAAATGGCACGAAACTTGACAGGCAGTCTACCGGTAGTAAACCAAGGCCGCTTGGCAAGTCTCGGTCCAATCCGAGAACGTTTAATACCCGCACACTAAAAGAGGCAAAAGGAGACACCGGAGGACATAGGAGCACCGAAATGCAAAACGGACAACGGGGAAAATGCTCGGATGCATGAGACGAACACATATGCAAATGAAATGCACATGATGACATGATATGCATTACACGCAAGCAAATGACAAGGCAACAATAGCGAATTACTGGAAGACACCTGGCACATCGGTCTCGGGGCGTTACAGGTGTCATTACTTACCATAAGATTAGCATATGATCTTTTTCATTTATTTCCTTCCTTTTTTATTGAACATGAAAGTAAAGAAAAGAAAACTCCAACTAAAATTTAGTATATATATCGCATACGATTACAATGATAGATCACTCTCGAGAAGAAAGGATCGAACTAAACTTTTATTCATCTAAAGCAAAAGAGAACTATGGGTCGAACTAAGGTAAATAAATGCAAAACATAGTGGAGGTGATGCGATACCAGGGCACCTCCCCCAAGCTTGGCGCAAGCCAAGGGGAGTGCCCATACCCGATACTCAATTTTGTTTTGGTGATGAAGAAGGAAGTGGTGGTGATGAAGTGGTAGCGATATTGTCCTTGATGATCAAGAGATTCTCCAATCTACAAATGACACTCCGGAGGGTGATGATGTGCTCTTGCAACAGAATATTTTCACGGGTGAGATATTTATTTTGCACATGAACCATTTCGATGATCCGAAAAGCTTCGATCTCGATGGGGGTGAGATGATCATAGTAAGGTTGATCTTCGGTAGGCCAGGCATGCCCAATCACCGGCACTTGATCTCCGGGAGCCTCCTTACTCTTCTCCCCTTTGATGGCTTCTACGGGCTCTTCTCTCTTCAACTCGATATTCATCAACCAAGCATCCTCTTCCATGTTGTTGGAGGAAGAAGAAGACATTTTTTCTGGCTCAACAAATCCGACCGAAAACAGCAATAAATGAAAATAGATGTTTCCTCCGTGATACAATGGTCAATAGATTTGGGGGGTATATAAAGATTTTTTATCTTGGGAAACAAGCAAACAGAAGAAAAACAGAGTCTGGAAGGTACCCGAGGTGGGCACAACCCAGCTGAGCGCGTTTGGCAAGCCAGGTGCGCCCTCGTGTCTTGTGCCCACTAGGGTCACCTTCCTAATAGTTTCTTATTTTCCTAATTTTTTATATTCCAAAACAGATAGAAAATATTTTGCGGATTTTTCGGAGTCCGTTTACTTACCGTATCACCTACCTCCTTTTTTCACGATTATGGAGTGTTTCGGAAGGTTTCTTTTATGTGTTCTTCCGGTGTCATAGTTTAGATAATATTTCTTTCAACATTAATGGGTGTACCTGAGATATAATGTTTTATTCGTTGCCCACTAACAACCTTCGGGTTAGTACCTTCGGCATTATTTATTTTGATAGCTCCAGATCGATTAACGTCCTTGATAACATAGGGTCCTTCCCATTTGGAGAGGAGTTTTCCTGCAAAGAATCTGAAACGAGAGTTGTACAAAAGAACATATTCTCCAACCTTGAACTCACGCTTTTGGCTTCTTTTATCATGCCATCTTTTATCTTTTTCTTTAAATAGCTTGGAATTCTCATAAGCTTGGGTTCTCCATTCATCTAATGAGCTATATCAAATAACCTCTTCTCACCAGCAAGTTTGAAATCATAGTTGAGTTCTTTAATTGCCCAATAAGCTTGATTTCTAACTCAAGAGGCAAATGACAAGCTTTTCCATAAACCATTTTATAAGGAGACATACCCATAGGATTTTTATATGTTGTTCTATAAGCCCAAAGTGCATCATCTAATTTCTTAAACCAATTCTTCCGGGACCTATTAACAGTGTTTTGTAAAATAAATTTTATTTCTCTATTGCTAATTTCAACTTGACCACTAGATGAGGATGATAGGGTGATGCAATTCTATGGTTAACATCTTACTTGGCAAGCATTTTACGGAAAGCTCCATGAATAAAGTGTGAACCACCATCAGTCATTAACTAGCTAGGGACTCCAAACCTTGGGAAAATAAATTCTTTAAGCATTTTAATAGATGTGTTGTGATCAGCACTACTAGTTGGAATAGCTTCTACCCACTTAGTAACATAATCAACATCAACCAAAATATGAGTATACCCATTAGACGAAGGAAAAGGTCCCATGTAATCAAATCCCCAAACATCGAATGGTTCAACAACACATGAATAATTCATAGGCATTTCTTGACGCTTACCGATATTACCTATTCTTTGACATTCATCACAAGATAAGACGAACTTACGAGCATGCTTCAAGAGAGTAGGCCAATAAAGACCAGATCATAATACCTTGTGAGCAGTTCTATCTCTCGCATGATGCCCTCCATAAGCTTCAGAGTGACATTTCCGTAGTATTTGTTCCTGTTCACGCTCAGGTACACAACGTCTAATAATACCATCTACTCCTTCTTTATAAAGATGTGGCTCATCCCAAAAGTAATGTCTTAAATCATAGAAGATTTTTTTTCTTTTGTTGGTATGGGAAACTAGGTGGTATGTGTTAGCAACAATATAATTAGCATAGTTAGCATACCAAGGTGTACTATTAGAAACATTTCTTGCAGCTAATTGCTGATCAGGAAACTATCATCAATAGGTAGTGGGTCATGAAGGACATTCTACAACCTAGATAGGTTATCAGCTACTGGGTTCTTTGCTCCTTTTCTATCAATGATATGCAAATCAAATTCTTGTAGCAAGAGAATCCATCGAATAAGCCTAGGTTTGGCATCTTTCTTTTCCATAAGATACTTTATTGCATCATGATCAGTGTGAACAATTACTTTTGAATCTACAATATAGGATCTAAATTTATCACAAGCAAACACGGTTGGGTCTCTCCATCACACAATTCTCCTAATGATGTGATCCCATTATCAAATGAGAAGTCATGTCTATGGTTAGGAAACCTTAACCATGTTTGATCAATGACATAGTCTATTAGAGGCTCACTAGGGACACAGTGTTGTTTATGTATCCACACGTGTACTTATATTTCTGGTTAATACAATTCTAGCATGGATAATAGACATTTATCCTGAACGTGCAAATATGATAATAATCTAGTTTACATCATAATGAATCTAACATCCATAGAGTTCTGGTGATGCTCATGTTTTGCTCATGGAAAAGGTTTAGTCAATGGGTCTGCAACATTCAGATCCGTATGTACTTTGCAAAGTTCTATGTCTCCCTCGATGTAATCACGGATGGATTTGAAGTGGCGTTTGATGTTGTCGGGGCATGACAATCTATGGGACCAGTGTGGCCCCTTTGCATTTCGTTTGGGGAGATCAACGGGGTGGAGAGTAAATCCATAAGTTCACACGCGAGGTTTTTCCCGGGTTCGGGACATCGTGGGGGGCGTAAAACCCTAGCCTTGACTTTGGGTGGATTGACCTGGGGCTCAAGTTACAATGAGCAGCTTGCCGGAAAGGTGCGTGCAAAGCGCAACTACTGCGTAAGAGTGAGCAAAGTGTCAACCCGTGCCAAGGTAACCATGGACCTCCTTTTATAGACCAAAAGGGGTCACCATAGTGGCAACATGGTCATTACATATTATGTAATAGCGGCCTTGATGCTATCCAACCTAATCCTACCGAACTAGGACAAGGGAATTTAATGCACCCTGAGCTGATAATGATCTTTTGGCAAAAGGCGTCTCTCCTTCTATGCCGCCGGTCTGGGTGAGCATGTTGTCTCGACACGATCAATAGACGGGTGTCAATAAAGTTGACATTTGTGCAATGTGCTAACACGTGTCCTGATGATCCTCCCCAAGTCGCTCGTCCTTTTGACACCTAATATTGCCAAGCCATCAGCTAGTCGATGAGGTGGAGTGGTTGAGAAGCGAGAAGGGGGTACTTCGTGGCAAGGAGCATGCTGGGTCTTGGCTTGTCGGTGCGGAGCTTGCGGGTAATTGGAATCTTGTCCTTTAGTACTAACTTAGTACTTCTCGATGACCTGCCAGGAGGCTTCTTCACGGTTGATAATCATGCTCAAGATCAGAGGGGTATTAAATAGCATAATGGATCTGAACATATAATCTTCCACCAAATAAACCATATAGTAATCAACTACAAGATGTAACCAACACTACTAGTCACCCACAAGTACCAATCTATAGTTCCGGTACAAAGACTGCACACAAGAGATGAACTAGGGTTTGAGAGGAGATGGTGTTCTTGAAGATGTTGATGGAGATTGCCCTCCCCAAGATGGGAGAGTTGTTGGTGATGATGATGACGCTGATGTCCTCCTCCGGGAGGGAAGTTCCCCCAGCGGAATCGCTCCGCCGAAGGGCAAAAGTGCTCCTGCCCAAGTTCCGCCTCGAGACGGCGGCGCTTCGTCCTGAAAGTCCTCTCTTTATTTTTTTTTCTAGGTCAAAATGACTTATATACCAGAAGATGGGCACCGGAGGTGGGCTAGGCTGAGCACAACCCACCAAGGTGCGCCTGGGGGCCTTGTGCTCACTAGGTGGCCCCCATCCGGTAGTCATTTAGTCTAGTATTTTCCATATATTCCATAAAAATTCCTCATGAAGTTTCAGCTCATTTGGAGTTGTGCATAATAGGTAGCCTGACGTAGCTTTTTTAGGTCCAGATTTCTAGCTGCCGGAATTCTCCCTCTTTGTGTGAACATTGCATATTATGAGAGAAAAGGCATTAGAATTACTCCAAAAAGCATTTTTATGCATAAAACATTATAAATAACAGTAGGTAAACATGATGCAAAATGGACGTATCAACGATCTTGTATGTTGGTATCTTGTCCGGAGTAGTCCTCCGGCAAGCCTTGCTGTCAGGAAGGCTAAAACTGTCTGTGCATAAGTCAGGGTACTAAGGCACCGACGTTTTAGTGCACCAATAGGAGCCCCTGGGCCTGGGCCACAAACGCATGCGAGGCGTCATTGGGTTTGGCCCAAACAGTACACAGGCACACGTGGCAGAGGATAACTATTATAATCTTCTCTTTTACCACGCCCCCGTGACGTGCATTAAATGTGGAACATGGGAGAGGTGGATGAAAATGGTTGCTAGGGGTGGTGGGTATAAAAAGTGCAGCCACATAGGACAGTAAAGAGCCAGTCCCCGCGCCTTCCCCATAAAAAGGAAATCACGAGAGGCACTGCTGATTTATCCCCTTTCACTTCCAATCTAGCATCCGCCTCCTTCATCTTCTTCCTTGCGCAAGAACAGAGTGCCCTGCTCCTTTCGCCGCCACTCCCCTGCGCCATTGCCCTCCCACCGAATCCACTTCCTTGGCATTCACCATGGCTCCCAAAAGAGGCCAGGGCAAGGCTAAAAAGCCAGCCGACCTAGAAGTAGAGGATATGAAGGAGGAAATGGAAGCGCTACAGAGGAAGAACGCCGTCCTCGCGCCAGTGCTCAAGCAAGAGGATCTAGTAGAGCAGTACGAGATCATGTGGGGGAGGGAAATGGTGGCCTATCCCATGCCGCAAGTTTTTCCCGACTCTACCAAATCCAGCAGAGACAAGTACCCCTTCTTCTGCAAATTTCTATTGCGGGCTTGTCCCCCCCCTTTCTCTGATTTTTTCTCTGAGATCATGTACACATATGAGTTCCATCTCCTCGACTTCACACCAAATGTCATGACTTTTATGTCTATCTTCGCACATGTGCGAGAACTTTGTTGGAGTAACACCCAATGTTCCTCTCTTCCGCCATTACTTTGTTCCACATGTCGAAGTGGATGTTCCTTCCGGTGGCATTACATGGATCCCCAAAGCAAGTGCCAAGGAGGCCAACCTCGACGGCCAACTGCACTTGAGGTGGGACGAATGGAGAGCAAAATGGTGCTAGATAAAGGACGCTGACTTACGAGATTTCTGCAGGCCTATGATGAAAAAGGTGGAGCACAGCGGGGATTGGGGCTCCCTTGACATAAACGACAAGAACTCTCAATCGCCACAATTCACATCCTTCACCTCAGGGCCGCTGGCTGATGACCCAGAAGTATAGAGGACCGATCGTAGTCCTTTCAATAAGTAAGAGTGTCGAACCCAACAAGGAGCAGAAGGAAATGACAAGCGGTTTTCAGTAAGGTAGTCTCTGCAAGCACTGAAATTATCAGCAACAGATAGTTGTGCGATAAGATAATTTATAACGGGAAACAAGTAACAAAAGTAACTAAGGTGCACCAAGGTTGCCCAATCCTTTTTGTAGCAAAGGACAAGCCTGGACGAACTCTTATATAAAGCAAAGCGCTCCCAATGACAGATGGGAATTACTGTCAAGCTAGTGTTCATCATGCTCATATGATCCGTGTTCATTAATTTGATAATTTGATATGTGGATGGACCGGTGCTTGGGTACTATCCTTTCTTGGACAAGCCTCCCACTTATGATTAACCCCTCTCGCAAACATCTGCAACTATGAAAGAAGAATTAAGACAAATCTAACCATAGCATGAAACATATGGATCGAAAGCAGCCCATTACGAAGCAATGCATAAACTAGGGTTTAAGCTTGTGTCACTCTAGCAACCCATCATCTACTTATTACTTCCCAATTCCTTCCCCTAGGCCCAAATCATAGTGAAGTGTCATGTAGTCGATGTTCACATAACACCACTAGAGGAGACACAACATACATCACATCAAAATATAGAACGAATACCAAATTCACATGAATACTTATAACAAGACTTCTCCCATGTCCTCAGGAACAAACGTAACTACTCACAAAGCACATTCATGTTCATAATCAGAGGAGTATTAATTATCATTAAGGATTTGAACATATGATCTTCCACCGAATAAACCAACTAGCATCAACTACAAGGAGTAATCAACACTACTAGCAACCCACAAGTACCAATCTAAGGTTTTGCGACAAAGTTCGGATACAAGTGATGAACTAGGGTTTGAGAGGAGATGGTGCTAGTGAAGATGTTGATGGAGATTGCCCCCGTCTCGATCAGAAGATCATTGGTGATGACGATGGCTTCGATTTGCCCCTCCGGGAGGGAAGTTTCCCCGGCAGAACAGCTTAGCCAGAGCCCTAGATTGGTTCTAGTCGTCGAGGGGATGCGTGTTGTGGTGGCGCGGCCTCCTCGTCCGCGCTTCCACACAGCTGAGGTGTCGCCGGAGTTTGTCATCTGGTCAGAGAACCGGCCGGCAACTGGCTCCAACTTCCGCACTTCTTCGCCGGCGAACTGCCAGCCTCCGGTCCAGGCGGACTCTGGCTGCAAGCGGATGGCTGCTGCCGCAAGGCCTCTTAGGTTGCGGTCGAGACATCTATCGCGGGCAACATAGCCCTGGCCCGCGGTTGGCAGACATTTGCCCATGCACGGCCTGGGCAGGCGGTCCACCCTCCACTTCAGGTACGATGGCGGATCGACCCTGTATGTGAGGGTGTTTGGGGAAGATGGTCGCCGCACCGGGTGCTACCCCGAGGCGAACGATGGTGAGGTGGTGCTCAGCCTTGGGGACAGCCACGGCGAGGACGAAGGCGAGCCCGCCCTCGGCGGCGACCGCGTCTCGTCCAGCTACGGCAGCTCTTCCTCCGGCGACAGCTCCAACAGTGGCAGCTACGACCAGCCGCCGCGCCTGTTTCGAAGGTGGCAGTGGGTCATCTCGTCGCCGCATCTCTATAAAGCGTGAGGAAGTATCCGGCTAGGCTCGGGTGGCGCCAGGGGCCTGTCTTCGTGGATCTCCGCAACGCTACTTTTGTTTTGCTCTTTTCTTGCATCAAGAATGAAACCAGAATGGGCCCAGGGGCGTGTATCGAACTATGGTTCCTTGGTT
The DNA here is from genome assembly GCF_002162155.2 of Triticum dicoccoides. Classification (NCBI taxonomy): domain Eukaryota; kingdom Viridiplantae; phylum Streptophyta; class Magnoliopsida; order Poales; family Poaceae; genus Triticum; species Triticum dicoccoides. The sequence continues at coordinate 175,460,674 of NC_041382.1, read as the reverse complement.
ATGTCAGTATGCGTGTTGTTCTCGTGATGTGTCGTTACTTTGCGCAATGATAACTTAACCTGGTATACTCAGGACGTCCTCTTCCTCGCGAAGCGTTTATTTCCTCGCATCCATCTTTCCTTGGTGGCTTGCATTCATTCAGGAACTGCAAAAAACTCGTTAGGAAGTGCGTCAAGAGATTTTTCGTACATCCTGGCCCTGACCTGGTGCTTCGTATCGTAGTACCCGAGGGGCTCGGAGTAGGAGAGGTGCGCCAGCTTTTGGGCTTGAAAGAGGGTGGCTCGGGAGAAGGCAGAAAGGAGAGAAAAATGCTCGCGAGGGCACTT
>NC_041382.1:175417222-175460215 GCF_002162155.2 Triticum dicoccoides | reverse complement strand
GAGGCATGCGAGAGAGAGAACACGAGCAAATTCGAGCCGGAAAAATGCAGTGAGAGGCGAGGGAACCAAATCGGCAAGGAACGCCAAAGGAAAACTTTGATTAAGGAAAGGCGAGTCAACTACGGAAAGCAAATGAAAAGCCGCGTCCGGCACCTAATCTAGTCTTCAAGTCTTCTCACCAGCGCGGAGCTAAGTGCTGCCCACTAGGCATGGGAGGGATCCCCAGGGCTTGAGGCTGGCGCTCCTGAGACTCCGGGGCGTGTACAGCTCCACTCATTACTATGTGAGAGTGTCACGGGCGGCGATTCTTCACAGGCTCTGGGCCTTGCTTCTCAGGCACTAGGCCTTGCTTCATGGATAGAACTTACGGAGGTGTTGGATGTTCTAGGCGTTCTGGATGGGTATCCCGTCCTGCATCTCCAGGCGCGCTACACCCGGCCTGGAGACATGGACGACCCTGAACGGGCCCTCCCAAATGGGCGAAAGCTTATGCAACCCTTCTCTCGAGAGGACCCGCCTCATGACGAGGTCGCCCACCTCGAGCGTTCTGGAGCGGATGTTGCGGCAGTGGTATCGCCGCATCGCTTGTTGGTACCTTGCCACCCTCAATGAAGCTTCGCGACGACGTTCCTCTCCCAACACGTGATCCATCCCCCGCATGGTGTCCTACTGCGTTTTGTCGAACGCTGGGACCCGTGTGGAGTGATGCTTGACCTCGTGAGGAAGGACGGCTTCAGCTCTGTAGACGAGGAAGAACAGAGTCTCGCCCGTTGGCTTGGTAGCGGTGGTTCGGATGGACCACAGCACGGACTGGAGCTCGTCGTGCCAGCCCCTGCTGCAGGCCTCCAGCTTCTTCTGGAAGGTCTTGGTTTTGAGGCCCCTCAGGACCTCCACGTTAGCACGCTCGGCCTGCCCGTTACTCTTGGGGTGGGCCACCGAAGCGTAGCAGATCCGCGTTCCAAGGTTAGCACAGTAGGTTTTGAAAAGGTTGCTAGTAAACTATGTACCGTTATCTGTGATGATGAGGTTGGGGACCCCAAAGCGGCTCACGAGGCCCTTGATGAACTTGACAGCAGAGCCAGCTGGAATGGTAGGGACGGCTTCCACTTCCGCCCACTTGGTGAACTTGTCGATGGCGACATAGACATAGCGGTAGCCCCCTGGCGCCCGGGGGAACGGGCCTAAGATGTCCAGCCCCCAGATTTCAAACGGCCATGTGAGCGGGATGGTTTGGAGGCCCTGAGCAGGCTGATGGATTTGCTTGGCGTGGAATTGGCAAGCTTCACAGGATTTCACCGGCTCAGCCGCGTCGTTGAGTGTTGTAGGCCAATAGAACCCACTTCGGAACACCTTGCCGACGAGGGTCCGTGACAACGAGTGGTGTCCGCAATCACCGCCATGTATGTCAATCAGCAACTCCCTTCCTTGATCACTGGAGATGCAGCGCAGCATGACATCGTTCGGTCGTTTCCTGTATAACTTGCCATCCTGGATACAGTATGCCGTGGCTTGCCAAGCCAGGCGCTCCGCGTCCTCTTCCTTCTCCGGCGGTGTCCCGTGCATCAGGTACTCCTTGAATTCCTTGATCCAGCACTCCTCCTGGGGCTCGAGCGCCAAGAGCAGCCGAGCTCCCGAGATCGGGCCACAGGCTGGGGCTCCCGTGGATGGGGGTTGTGGGAGCTCCTCCCGAGGCTGAGTCATGCTTGAAAGGGGCGGCATAGCTGATAGCTTGAAGAGCCGCTCTTCGAAGACGCCGGGCTCTTGCGGATGTCGCTTGGATGTTCTCCTGGCGATGTCATCGGCTTCCTTGTTGGTGCCTCGGGGCACGTGCTGCAGCTCCAGGCCCGAGAACTGCTTTTCCATCCTGTGCACCTCCACGAGGTAGGCCTCCATGTGCTCGTCCTTCGGCTCGTACACCCTGTTGGAAAAGTTGACGAGGAGCTACGAGTCGCCTTTGACGGTGAGGCGCTTCACCCTAGAGCCGCCGCAGCCCTTAGGCCAGCTATGAGGCCTTCGTATTCTGTGATGTTGTTGGAGACCTTCTCGCCGTGCTGAAAACAGAGTTGCATGGTGTAGTAGAGCTTGTCCTGAGTGGGCGAGATGAGCACTGCTCCAGCCCCCTTGCCCTGGTGCGCAAAGGCGCCATCGAAATACATGACCCAGCCGTCTGGAGCCTCGCTTCCTGGGGAGGTGGACCGGTCTTCTCCCTCCTCAAGAGCCGCTGCATCTGTCCATTCTGCCACAAAATCGGCGAGCGCGGCTCCCTTGATGACCCTGGTAGTGCTGAACTCCACTGGAATGCTTGCAACTCGATGTTCCACTCAACGACCCTTCCGGCTGAGTTAGGGCTCCTGAGCACCCTTTCCAATGGGTAGGCTGAGACAACCTTGAGGGGGTGGCCCTGGAAGTAGTGCCACAGCTTGCGTGAGGCCACCAAAAGTGCGAGCAGGAGCTTCTGCGGCATGGGGTAGCACGCCCTTGCGTCCTGCAGTACGGTACTGACGAAGTACACCAGATGCTTGACGAGGGCCAGCACTCTGCCGAGGCTCGGGTCCTGCGGAGATTGTGGCATATCCAGGGGTGATGGGTCTCCTGAGACCTGACCGTCCTCAGGAGCCTCTATGATGTTGCCCTGCTGAGCTTGGTCTTCCGCCGCTGATGGCTAGGCTGCACCCTCCTGACCCCGTGCTGCATCAGCTCTAGCTTGGCGTGGCACACCCTTGTCTTGGCGCTCCTCCCAAACCACCACCAGCGCCGCGCTGGCGGAGTACGGGGTGGCGGCAAGGTAGAGCACCAGGGGCTCAAGTGGCCGCGGTGCCACCATCACTGGGGGCTGATACGTCTCCAACGTATCTATAATTTTTGATTGCTCCATGCTATATTATCTACTGTTTAGGACATTATTGGGCTTTATTGTCCACCTTTATATTATTTTTGGGACTAACCTATTAACCGGAGGCCCAGCCCAGAATTGTTGTTTTTGCCTATTTCAGAGTTTCGCAGAAAAGGAATATCAAACGGAGTCCAAACGGAATGAAACCTTCGGGAACGTGATTTTCGGAACGAACATGATCCAGGAGACTTGGACCCTATGTCAAGAAATAAAGGAGGAAGCCACGAGGTAGGGGGCGCGCCTAACCCCTCCCCCCAAGCACGCCCTCCACCCTCGTGAGCCCCTTGTTGCTCCACCGACGTACCCCTTCTTCCTATATATACCTACGTACCCCCAAACGATCAAAACGGGAGCCAAAACCCTAATTCCACTGCCGTAACTTTCTGTATCCACGAGATCCCATCTTGGGGCCTGTTCCTGAGCTCCGCCGGAGGGGGCATCCATCACGGAGGGCTTCTACATCAACACCATAGCCTCTCCGATGAAGTGTGAGTAGTTTACCTTAGACCTTCAGGTCCATAGTTATTAGCTAGATGGCTTCTTCTCTCTTATTGGATCTCAATACAATGTTCTCCCCCTCTCTTGTGGAGATCTATTCGATGTAATCTTCTTTTTGCGGTGTGTTTGTTGACACCGATGAATTGTGGGTTTATGATCAAGATTATCTATGAACAATATTTGAATCTTCTCTGAATTATTTTATGTATGATTGGTTATCTTTGCAAGTCTCTTCGAATTATCAGTTTGGTTTGGCCTACTAGATTGATCTTTCTTGCAATGGGAGAAGTGCTTAGCTTTGGGTTTAATCTTGCGGTGTCCTTTCCTAGTGACAGTAGGGGCAGCAAGGCACATATTGTATTGTTGCAATCGAGGATAACAAGATGGGGTTTTTATCATATTGCATGAATTTATCTCTCTACATCATGTCATCTTGCTTAAGGTGTTACTCTGTTTTCATGAACTTTATACTCTAGATGAATGCTGGATAGCGGTCGATGAGTGGAGTAATAGTAGTAGATGCAGGCAGGAGTCGATCTACTTGTCTCGGACGTGATGCCTATATACATGATCATACCTAGATATTCTCATAACTATGCTCAATTTTGTCAACTGCTCAATAGTAATTCGTTCACCCACCGTAAAATACTTATGCCCTTGAGAGAAGCCACTAGTGAAACCAATGGCCCCCGGGTCTATCTTCATCATATTAATCTTCCAATACTTAGTCATTTCCTTTGCTTTTTACTTTACTTTTATTTTACTTTGCATCTTTATCACAAAAATACCAAAAATATTATCCTATCATATCTATCAGATCTCACTCTCGTAAGTGACCATGAAGGGATTGACAACCCCTTATCGCGTTGGTTGCGAGGAGTTATTTGTTTTGTGCAGGTACGAGGGACTCGTGCGTAGCCTCCTACTGGATTGATACCTTGGTTCTCAAAAACTGAGGGAAATACTTACGCTAGTTTGCTGCATCATCCTTTCCTCTTCAAGGAAATCCAATGCAGTGCCCAAGAGGTAGCAAGAAGATTTCTGGCACCGTTGCCGGGGAGTCTACGCAAAAGTCGACATACCAAGTACGCATCACAACCCTTATCTCCCGCATTACATTATTTGCCATTTGCCTCTCGTTTTCCTCTCCCCCACTTCACCCTTGCTGTTTTATTCGCCCTCTCTCTCTATCCTCCCTATCTTTCTCTATTTGCCTCTTTTTGCCCGCTTCCTCTTTGTTTGCTTGTGTGTTGGATTGCTTGCTTGTCGCTATGGCTAGTCCCTTATCCACTCTGTTGTCCCCTGAGTTTGAAGTCTTTCACTTCAAACAAAGACAAGCAGAAAACTTAAACGATGCCGGGTTGAGGATAATGGAGTCTTATCTTAATTGTACCTTTGAAGGGAACCTAAGAATTTTGCTTCGCAATTTCTATGTTGGATTAAATATGTCTCATAGACAACTCTTGGATTGCGTTGCCAAAGGCAATTTTATTGAAATTGATCCCCATATTGCGCTTGAAATTATAGAAGGTATAGTGGGAACACTATCTCAACAAAAGGGGCCTCATCCTACCCAGGAAGAGACACAAGTTTTTGAAAAAAATTGTGAAGTTACTAAGATTTTACATAAGTCTCTTGAACCTCTTAAGAACGTTAGCGGAAATATTCACCGTATGAATATGTTGATTACTCTTTGCAATTAGCGGTTGGATTCTTTAGATCTAAAAATTTCAGAATATGAAGGGAAACGTAAAGAACCTCCCGGATTCGAGCTGGATTCCTCTAAAAAGTTAAAAACCAACGATGGCAATACCTAGATCTATCCTTGCTTTTTATGCCTAGCTAGGGGCGTTAAACGATAGCGCTTGTTGGGAGGCAACCCAATTTTATTTTTATTCCTTGCTTTTTGCTCCTGTTTAGTAATAAATAATTTACCTAGCCTCTGTTTTGGTTGTGTTTTTTGTGTTTAATTAGTGCTTGTGCCAAGTAGAACCGTTGGGAAGACTTGGGGAAAGTCTTGTTATCTTGCAGTAAAAAACAGAAACTTTAGCGCTCACGAGAACTGCTGCCATTTTTATTTTGGAAGTTCTATTTAGTTAATTATTTTTTGCAAATGATTAATAGATAAATTCCTAACGTCCAGAAATTTATTTTAGAATTTTTTGGGTTCCAGATCTTGCGCTAGTTACAGATTACTACAGACTGTTCTGTTTTTGACAGATTCTGTTTTTCGTGTGTTGTTTGCTTATTTTGATGAATCTATGGCAAGTAAAATAGTTTATAAACCATACATAAGTTGGAATACAGTAGGTTTAACACCAATATAAATAAAGAATGAGTTCATTACAGTAATTTTAAGTGGTCTTTTGTTTTCTTTCGCTAACGGAGCTCACGAGATTTTCTACTTTAAGTTTTGTGTTGTGAAGTTTTCAAGTTTTGGGTAAAGATTTGATGGATTATGGAAAAAGGAGTGGCAAGAGCCTAAGATTGGGGATGCACATGGCACCCCCAAGATAATCTAAGGACACCTAAAAGACAAAGCTTGGGGATGCCCCGGAAGGCATCCCCTCTTTCGTCTACTTCCATCGGTAACTTTACTTGGAGCTATATTTTTATTCACCACATGATATGAGTTTTACTTGGAGCGTCTTGTATGATTTGAGTCTTTGCTTTTTAGTTTAACCCAATCATACTTGCTGTACACACCTTTTGAGAGAGCGATACATGATTTGGAATTTGTTAGAATACTCTATGTGCTTCACTTATATCTTTTGAGTTATATAGTTTTGCTCTAGTACTTCAATAATATCTTTTAGAGCACGATGGTGGATTTGTTTTATAGAAACTATTGATATCTCATGCTTCACTTATATTATTTTGAGAGTCTTAAATAGCATGGTAATTTGCTTAAATAATCCTAATATGCTAGGTATTCAATATTAGTAAAAAAATCTTATGAGTTATTTGAATACTAAGAGAAGTTTGATAGTTGATGATTGTTTTGAGATATGGAGGTAATAATATCAAAGTCGTGCTAGTTGAGTAGTTGTGAATTTGAGAAATGCTTGTGTTGAAGTTTGCAAGTCCCGTAGCATGCACATATGATAAACGTTATGTAACAAATTTGAAACATGAGGTGTTCTTTGATTGTCCTCCTTATGAGTGGCGGTCGGGGACGAGCGATGGTCTTTTCCTACCAATCTATCCCCCTAGGAGCATGTGCGTAGTGCTTGGTTTTTGATGACTTGTAGATTTTTGCAATAAGTATGTGAGTTCTTTATGACTAATGTTGTGTCCATGGATTATACGCACTCTCACCCTTCCATCATTGCTAGCCTCTTCGGTACCGTGCATTGCCCTTTTCTCACATTGAGAGTTGGTGCAAACTTCGCCGGTGCATCCAAACCCCGTGATATGATACACTCTTTCACGCATAAACCTCCTTATATCTTCCTCAAAACAGCCACCATACCTACCTATTATGGCATTTCCATAGCCATTCTGAGATATATTGCCATGCAACTTTCCACCATTCCGTTTATCATGACACATTCATCATTGTCACATTGCTTAGCATGATCATGTAGTTGACATAGTATTTGCGGCAAAGCCACTGTTCATAAATCTTTCATACATGTCACTCTTGGTTCATTGCATATCCCGGTACACCGCCGGAGGCATTCATATAGAGTCATCTTTTGTTCTAGCATCAAGTTGTAATCATTGAGTTGTAAATAAATAGAAGTGTGATGATCATCATTTTCTAGAGCATTGTCCCAAGTGAGGAATTAAAAAAAGGAGAGAAAGGCCATAAAAAAGGAAGGCCCAAAAAAGGAGAGAAAAAGATAAGGGACAATGCTACTATCCTTTGACACACTTGTGCTTCAATGTAGCACCATAATCTTCATGATAGAGAGTCTTTTGTTTTGTCACTTTCATATACTAGTGGGAATTTTTCATTATAGAATTTGGCTTGTATATTCCAACAATGGGCCTCCTCAAGTGCCCTAGGTCTTCGTGAGCAAGCAAGTTGGATGCACACCCAGTTAGTTTCTTTTGTTGAGCTTTCATACATTTATAGCTCTAGTGCATCCGTTGCATGGCAATCCCTACTCCTTGCATTAACATCAATCGATGGGCATCTCCATAGCCCATTGATTAGCCTCGTTGATGTGAGACTTTCTCCTTTTTTTTTCTTCTCTACATAACCCCCATCATCATATTCTATTCCACCCATAGTGCTATGTCCATGGCTCGCGCTCATATATTGCGTGAAAGTTTATAGGTTTGAGATTACTAAAGTATGAAACAATTGCTTGGCTTGTCATCGGGGTTGTGCATGATGAGAGCATTCTTGTGTGACAAAAATGGAGCATGACTAAAGTATATGATTTTGTAGGGATGAACTTTCTTTGGCCATTATATTTTGAGAAGACATAATTGCTTAGTTAGTATGCTTGAAGTATTATTATTATTATGTCAATATGAACTTTTATATTGAATATTTCGGATCTGAATATTCATACCACAGTTAAGAAGAATTACATTAAAATTATGCCAAGTAGCACTCCGCATCAAAATTATCTTTTTTATCATTTACCTACTCGAGGACGAGCAGGAATTAAGCTTGGGGATGCTTGATACGTCTCCAACGTATCTATAATATTTGAATGCTCCATGCTATATTATCTACTGTTTTGGACATTATTGGGCTTTATTATCCACTTTTATATTATTTTTGGGACTAACCTATTAACCGGAGGCCCAGCCCAGAATTGTTGTTTTTTTGCCTATTTCAGAGTTTCGCAGAAAAGGAATATCAAACGGAGTCCAAACTTAATGAAACCTTCGGGAACATGATTTTTGGAACGAACATGATCCAGGAGACTTGGACCCTACGTCAAGAAATAAAGGAGGAAGCCACGAGGTAGGGGGGCGGCTACCCCCCCTCCTAGGCGCGCCCTCCACCCTCGTGGGCCCCCTGTTGCTCCACCGACGTACTCCTTCCTTCTATATATACCTACGTACCCCCAAACGATCAAAACGGGAGCCAAAACCCTAATTCCACTGCCGTAACTTTTGTATCCACGAGATCCCATCTTGGGGCTTGTTCCAGAGCTCCGCCGAAGGGGGCATCCATCATAGAGGGCTTCTACATCAACACCATAGCCTCTCCGATGAAGTGTGAGTAGTTTACCTCGGACCTTCGGGTCCATAGTTATTAGCTAGATGGCTTCTTCTCTCTTTCTGGATCTCAATACAATGTTCTCCCCCTCTCTTGTGGAGATCTATTCGATGTAATCTTCTTTTTGTGCTGTGTTTGTTGAGACTGATGAATTGTGGGTTTATGATCAAGATTATCTATGAACAATATTTGAATCTTCTCTGAATTCTTTTATGTATGATTGGTTATATTTGCAAGTCTCTTCGAATTATCAGTTTGGTTTGGCCTACTAGATTGATCTTTCTTGCAATGGGAGAAGTGCTTAGCTTTGGGTTCAAACTTACGGTGTCCTTTCGCAGTGACAATAGGGGCAGCAAGGCACGTATTGTATTGTTGCCATCGAGGATAACAAGATGGGGTTTTTATCATATTGCGTGAATTTATCTCTCTACATCATGTCATCTTGCTTAAGGTGTTACTCTGTTTTCATGAACTTAATACTCTAGATGCATGCTGGATAGCGGTCGATGAGTGGAGTAATAGTAGTAGATGCAGGCAGGAGTCGGTCTACTTGTCTCGGACGTGATGCCTATATACATGATCATACCTAGATATTCTCATAACTATGCTCAATTCTGTCAATTGCTCAACAGTAATTCGTTCACCCATCGTAAAATACTTATGCTCTTGAGGGAAGCAACTAGTGAAACCAATGGCCTGCGGGTCTATCTTCTTCATATTAATCTTCCAATACTTATTTATTTCCTTTGCTTTTATTTTACTTTGCATCTTTATCACAAAACTACCAAAAATATTATCCTATCATATCTATCAGATCTCACTCTCGTAAGTGACCGTGTAGGGATTGACAACCCCTTATCGTGTTGGTTGCGAGGAGTTATTTGTTTTGTGCAGGTACGAGGGACTCACGCGTAGCCTCCTACTGGATTGATACCTTGGTTCTCAAAAACTGAGGGAAATACTTACGCTGCTTTGCTGCACCATCCTTTCCTCTTCAAGGAAATCCAACGCAGTGCTCAAGAGGTAGCAGGGGGCTGGTGAGGTATTTCTTGAGGTCTTGGAAGGCCTAGTCGGTCTCCAGGGTCCACTTGAATGGGCCCTTCTTCATGAGCTTAAAAAGGGTAAGGCGCGCTCGCCTAGCTTGGAGATGAAACGCCCTAATGTGGTTACCCACCCTTCAAGCTTCTGCATTTCCTTGAGGGTCTGTGGTGGGCTCATGTCTTTGATGGCCTTGATCTTCTCTGGGTTCGCCTCGATCCCTCTGTGGGATACGAGGAACCCCGGTACCTTGCCGGAGGGGACACCAAACATGCACTTCTCCGGGTTAAGCCTCAAGTTCACTTGGTGCAAGCTCCCGAAGGTCTCCTCCAAGTCTTGAATCAATGTCCTCGCCTCGCGATATTTGACCACTATGTCATCAACCTAGGCCTCTGTGTTTCTGCCAAGCTGCCGCCCCAAGGCGATTTGCATCAACCGTTGAAAGGTTGCGCCCGCGTTGTGCAGCCCAAAGGGCATGCAGGTGTAGCAGTACACCCCGCATGGTGTCAGGAAGGCTGTCTTCTCCGCATCCTCCACTGCCATCTTGATTTGGTGGTATCCTGAGAATGCATCCAGGAAACATAGCAAGTCGTATTCGGCGGTGGAGTCGACAATTTGATCGATGCATGGAAGCGGGAACGGATCCTGGGGGCACGGTTTGTTAAGGTTGGTGAAGTCGACGCACATCCGTTCCTTTCCGCCTTTCTTTGGTACTACGACGGGGTTCGCCAGCCATTCGGGGTATCGAACTTCTCGGATGGTACCCGCCGCCTCCAACTTCTGTGTCTCTTGGACGATGAAGGCCTACTTCTCAGTGGACTGTCGTCTTGCTCGCTGCTTCACGGGGCGTACGTTGGGGCACACCTTTAGATGATGTTGGATTACCTCTCTCGGGACCCCTACCAGCTGATTGGGCTCCCACGTGAATATCTCCTTGTTCACGCGCAAAAATCTCACCAAAGCTTCTTCTTGTCCCGGGTCAAGGCCGGTTCCTATGGTGAAGGTGGCTCTTGAAGACCCATCCGCGTTGACCGGCACCTACTTGGTCTCCGCCTTGTCTTGAGTGAACAACTGCTTCTTCTTGGTGGGCGCGGTCTCCTTGGCCTCAGGCATACCGACGCCGGCTGGCTGTGCTACTGCCGCGGTCTTGAAGGCGAGCATGAGCACCGGCACGGTCTCCTTAGTGTCCCCCTTGATGGTGAGGACGCCCTTGCTCCCTGGCATCTTCATGAGGTTGTAGGCCGGGTGAGTCGCCACCATGAACTGAGCGAGGGCCGGGTACCCGAGGATGGCATTGTACGGGAGACCGATGCGAGCGATGCCAAAGTCCACCAGCTCGGTGTGGTAGTTGTCTCGCATGCCAAAGGTGACAGGGAGGCGGATCTGCCCCAGAGAGTGGGCAGCTCCACCACCCACTCCAGTGAAGGGCTTGCTGAGGCTGAGCCATTCGAGCGGCACATGAAGAAGGCTGAAGGCTTCTACGGAGAGCAAGTTGAGGCCGGCCCCGCCGTCGATGAGGGTCTTGGTAACGGCCACGTTGAAGATGGTGGGTGTGCAGAGCATCGGGAGCATCCCTGCGTCGGCGGTGGAGTCGGGGTGGTATTCCGAGCCGAAGGTGAGGTCGGCCTCTGGCACAGCCCAACCCAGCGGAGCCCCTGGGCGCCTGGAGGCCGCCCCAATCTGAGCGAGATCCAGCAAACCCTTAAGGTTCGAACACTATGGTGTAGGGTACAAACTCTCCCTAGCTCGCTAAGATCTCGCGGACGAACTCGACGAACTCGCAACACAGAAAGACACAAGATTTATACTGGTTCGGGCCAGCGTTGTGGTGTAATACCCTACTCCAGTGTGGTGGTGGTGGATTGCCTCTAGGGCTGATGATGAACAGTACAAGGGAAGAACAGCCTCCTGAGGTTGAGGTGTTCTTGAGCTCAGTGAGCTTGTGTGTGTGAGGATGGTCTGAATGATCTCTCTCCGCCTTTCTAAGGTGGTGGCTAGTTCTATTTATATTGGCCCTGGTCCTCTTCTCAAATATTGAGCGGGAAGGGAACCAACAACGGCGGGCAAATTCGAAGGGGGACAGCTAGTACAAGCTATCCTGACAAAAGTAGTCTTCGCTTGTGCAAAGCTCTCGCGGTGACGCTGTCTTGGGCTCCACTATGACCTCCGTCTTGCTGTCCTCCTGGTCTTGGTCTCATTGCACAAATATGGCAACCTTTGCCGGATGCCTCGGTACTCCTCGCCTGTGCTTGCCTCCTTAGCACCAAAGAGGAAATAAGGATGCTGCGTGCATTGGCGCCCGCCTGGTGCCATGCGTCATGGCTCAGGTCACGAGATCCTCGTGAGGTTTGTCCCGCCTTGATATCTCCACTCCTTGTGAGCCTTCCTGGCTAGGCTACTCCCAAGGAGGTCTTGTGTCGTCTGCCTCGCGAGGCTTGGACCCTTGCGAGGGTCTTGGATGCCTTGTTGGTGAAGGTGGGCCGTACAGTCTGCTGACTTAGCTGCGCCGTGGGCCGCAGCCAGGCAAGTTTGGGGACTCCCGTTCCCAGAACGCTGACACTCGTGCGCGAGTGAACACCTACCAACTGCGGGTCAGGGCCACGTTGCCTGCGGCAGTGACCTCGACCTTGGCCCACGAGGCCCTGCTGCAGCAGCCGTGAGCCTGCAGCCAGAGGCTGTCAAGCCTCATGACCGGCAAATCGCCAACAAAGGAGCTAGAACTCCGGGAGCACATCCTCCAAATGGAAGCTCGGTCAAGGAGGCCGGGCGAGCATGGCACGCCCCCCTTATCACAGGGGCTGCCTTGCCTTTGGCGGGCCCCACCTTGAGACGAAGCACCACCGCGGCCACCCCAAGTGACACCGGCCCCCGAGGAAGTGTGCCCACGCCCTTGAGGAGCTACCTCCGAGGTCACAGCATGCTTGCGGGGCGTCTCACCCCCTCCTGGGCGGCGGCGAGTCCGGCCCCTCCTTGCGTGCTTTCCCCTTCTTAGCTATTGAGAACTTCATTGTTGGCGCCATGAGAACTTCGGCAAGACAGCGAGATGAAGAGGAAGAAGAAGGAGTGGGCGGCAAGATACGGAGATGAGCAAGAGGGGCTCTGACCCTCCCCTCATTTATAGACTGAGGGAGGCCAACCGCCGGCCTCCATGATCCCATGCAATGCTGGTTTTTCTCTGCGTGCAGCGGGGACTCATCAAGTCGAATGGTTGCCGAGGCCGTGTGGGGAAGCGGAGGCACCCACGTCCCATCAATCGCCACATTTTGACCAAGGCCGCAGGCAGTTAGGGCCCGTGGCGTTTCGCACTTACCCTTTGGCTTTGCCTCGAAGCCAAGTCCGAGCGCGCCTTGGGCCCAGGGGCTACTGTCAACGTTCTGGGAATGGGGGTATGATATGTCTCCGTCGTATCTATAATTTTTGATTGTTCCATGCCAATATTATTCAACTTTCATATACTTTTGGCAACTTTTTATACTATTTTTGGGACTAACATATTGATCCAGTGCCCAGTGCCAGTTCTTATTTTTTGCATGTTTTTTGTTTCGCAGAATGTCCATTTCAAACGGAGTCCAAACGGAATAAAGACTGACGGAGATTTTTTTGGAATATATATGATTTTTGGGAAGAAAAATCCACGCGAGACGTTGCTCGAGGGCCCCACGAGGTAGGGGGCGCGCCCCAGGGAGGCAGACGCGCCCCTGACCCTTGTGGCCACCTCGTAAGGCGGTTGATGCCCTTCTTTCGCCGCAAGAAAGCTAATTTCCGGATAGAGATCGTGTCAAAATTTTAGCCCAATCAAAGTTGCGGATCTCCGGGAATATAAGAAACGGTGAAAGGGAAGAATCTGAAAACGCAGAAACAGAGAGACAGATCCAATCTCGGAGGGACTCTCCCGTGCCATGGAGGCCATGGACCAGAGGGGAAACCCTTCTCCCATCTAGGGAGGAGGTCAAGTAAGAATAAGAAGAAGGAGGGGGCTCTCTCCCCCTCGCTTCCGGTGGGACCGGAGTGCCACCGGGGGCCATCATCATCACCGCGATCTACACCAACACCTCCACCATCTTCAACAACATCTCCATCACCTTCCCCCTCTATCTACAGCAGTCCACTCTCCCGCAACCCGTTGTACCCTCTACTTGAACATGGTGCTTTATGCTTCATATTATTATCCAATGATGTGTTACCATCCTATGATGTCTGAGTAGATTTTCGTTGCCCTATCGGTGGTTGATTAATTGCTATGATTGATTTAATTTGCTTGTGGTTATGTTGTTGTCCTTTGGTGCCCATCATATGATTGCGTGCGTGGATCACACCCTAGGGTTAGTTATATGTTGATAGGACTATGTATTGGAGGGCAAGAGTGACAGAAGCTTCAACCTAGCATAGAAATTGATGCATACGGGATTGAAGGGGGACCAATATATCTTAATGCTATGGTTGGGTTTTACCTTAATGAACATTAGTAGTTGCGGACGCTTGCTAATAGTTCCATTCATAAGTGCATAGAATTCCAAGTCAGGGATGACATGCTAGCAGTGGCCTCTCCCACATAATACTTGCTATCGGTCTAGTAAAGTAGTCAATTGCTTAGGGGCAATTTCGCAACTCCTACCACCACTTTTCCACACTCGCTATATTTACTTTATTGTTTCTTTACTTAAACATCCCCTACTTTTTATTTACATACTCTTTATTATCTTGCAAACCTATCCAACAACACCTACAAAGTACTTCTAGTTTCATACTTGTTCTAGGTAAAGCGAACGTCAAGCGTGCGTAGAGTTGTATTGGTGGTCGATAGAACTTGAGGGAATATTTGTTCTACCTTTAGCTCCTCGTTGGGTTCGACACTCTTACTTATCGAAAACTATTGCGATCCCCTATACTTGTGGGTTATCAAGACCTTTTTCTGGCGCCGTTGCCGGGAAGCAATAACGTGGGGTGAATATTCTCGTGTGTGCTTGTTTGATTTATCACTAAGTAATTTTTATTTGTTGTTCTTAGTTGTTTTCTATCTTTAGTTATGGGTAGGAAATGCAAAATACCAAAAAAATTAGTTATACCTACTAAACCAATGGTTGAAGAACCACTCAAAATCTATCACAGTGCTGAAGCTTATTACTTGGATCATCTTCGATCCCTATGTGCTCGTGCTGAAACCCCAATTAGCTTAGTTGAGGGCAAATCTTTAGATGAGCATGCTTATTATGTGCGACACCGAATATCTGAAAAAGGGAAAACTTTACTGTATCAAATTCATCGTTTGCAATGCTATGCTTGGAATTTATGTGAAATATATGATTATACTTGTTGTTCTGAAGACCCTAAGAAACACCTTCCCTACCAATGTTTGTTTAGTGATAATGGAATCATATCCTCTTATGCTAAGGGTGTTTATAGTTACTATGATGTTCAACAAATTGAAGAATTTGTTGCTTTTAAGGGTGCTTACGAAATTGCTTCTTTGATTGAAAAGTGTGATGCTACTCTTTACAAATCTGAAAATTTTGCCATACTTAAATATTGCTATGATAATTATGCTTAAAATGCCTATGTTGAACCATATATTGAGTACTACTCCGCTGTCCAAGAAGAGACTAATATTTTGCAGGAGTCTATGGAAGAAGAAATTGATGAAACTGTGGGCTCGTTGGATGAAAAAGATGAGGAGAGCGAAGAACAAAAGGAGGAAGAGCGGATTAGCTACCCGTGCCCACCTTCTAATGAGAGTAACTCTTCAACTCATACATTGTTTAATTTCCCTTCGTGCTTACCGGAGGATGATTGCTATGATTATTGTTATGATCCCGTTGATTCTCTTGAAATATCCCTTTTTGATGGTGCTTGCTATGCTTGTGGCCAAGATGACAATAAGAATTATGCTTATGGAGATGAACTTGCTATAGTTCCTTATGTTAAACATGAAATTGTTGCTATTGCACCCACACATGATAGTCCTATTATCTTTTTGAATTCTCCAAACTACACTATATCGAAGAAGTTTGCTCTTATTAAGGAATATATTGATGGGTTGCCTTTTACCGTTGCACATGATGATTTTTATGAATATAATATGCATGTGCTTGCTTCTCCTACTTGCAATTATTATGAGATAGGAACTATATCTCCACCTCTGTATGTCTCCAATACGATAAAATTGCAAGAAACTGTTTATACTATGCATTGGCCCTTACTTTGTGTGCATGAATTGTTCTTTTATGACATGCCGATGCATAGGAAGAGAGTTAGACTTCGTCATTACATGATATATGTTACCTTGTGCTCACCACTAAATTACAAATCATTGTTAATTAAAATTGGCTTTGATATACCTTGGGATCCGGGTGGATCCATTACTTGAGCACTATATGCCTAGCTTAATGGCTTTAAAGAAAGCGCTGCTAGGGAGACAACCCGGAAGTTTTAGAGAGTCATTTATTTATGTTGAGTGCTTTTATATAGTTTAAAAACAACAAAAATAAAGAGGGGAACCCAAATCTTTTTCAAAAAGGAAAGCGAAAGTGAGAAAGACAAGCATTGTTGAAGTGGGAGCTAGCCTTGAACATTGTTCATGCTCACGGAAACTTTGTGAATCTTGATTACAGAAACTTTTCAATAAAAATAATTATCTCCTTGTACAATTCCATTGTATTATAAAAATAATGTGCCAAGGTTTGCCTTTAGGATGTTTACATTTGCTTGATGGTTTGTACGGTGCAGGACAGACACTTTGGCTGTAGTGTGCGATTTTACATTTTTAGCTGGAACATCAAATGGTTATGATTATTTTTGCACTGTCTTTCTATACAAATTTTTTATTTTGACTAATTTTTGTAGAATTTTTCAAGTATCATAAGTATGGTGAATGTTCAGATTATTACAGACTGTTCTGTTTTAGACAGATTCTGTTTTCGATGCATAGTTTGCTTGTTTTGATGAAACTATCGATTCATATTAGTGGATTAAGCCATGAAAAAGTTATATTACAGTAGAAAAAATGCAAAAACAAAATATGAATTGGTTTGCAACAGTACTTAGAGTAGTGATTTGCTTTATTATACTAACGGATCTTACCGAGTTTTCTGTTGACGTTTTGTGTGGATGAAGTGTTCGATGATCGAGAATGTCTCAATGTGAGAAGAAGGAAGAGAGGCAAGAGCTCAAGCTTGGGGATTCCCGAGGCACCCCAAGTAAATATTCAAGGAGACTCAAGCATCTAAGCTTGGGGATGCCCCGGAAGGCATCCCCTCTTTCTTCGAAAAGTATCGGTATGTTTTCGGATTCGTTTCGTTCATGCGATATGTGCAATCTTGGAGCGTATTTTGCATTTAGTTTTCATCTTTCTTTTATGCACCATACTGGTATGAGATAGTCCTTGGTTGATTTATAGAATTCTCATTGCACTTCACTTATATCTTTTGAGTATGGCTTTATAGAATGCTTCATGTGCTTCACTTATATCATTTGAAGTTTGAATTGCCTGTTTCTCTTTACATAGAAAACCGCCATTTGTAGAATGCTCTTTTGCTTCACTTAGATTTGTTAGAGCATGGGCATATCTTTTGTAGAAAGAATTAAACTCTCCTGCTTCACTTATATCTATTTAGCGAGATGACTAGAATTGGTCATTCACATGGTTAGTCATAAAATCCTACATAAAACTTGTAGATCACTGAATATGATGTGTTTGATTCCTTGCAATAGTTTTGCGATATAAAGATGGTGATATTAAAGTCATGCTAGTGGGTGGTTGTGAATTGTAGAAATACTTGTGTTGAGGTTTGTAATTCCCGTAGCATGCACGTATGGTGAACCGTTATCTAACGAAGTTAGAGCATAAGGTATTTATTGATTGTCTTCCTTATGAGTGGCGGTCGGGGACGAGCGATGGTCTTTTCCTACCAATCTATCCCCCTAGGAGCATGCGCGTAGTACTTTTTTTCGATGACTAATAGATTTTTGCAATAAGTATGTGAGTTCTTTATGACTAATGTTGAGTCCATGGATTATACGCACCCTCACCCTTCCATCATTGCTAGCCTCTCTAGTACCGTGCAACTTTCGCCGGTACCATAAACCCACCATGTACCTTTCTCAAAACAGCCACCATACCTACCTATCATGGCATTTCCATAGCCATTCCGAGATATATTTCCATGCAACTTTCATCATCATCATATACATGACTTGAGCATACTTTGTCATATTGCTTTGCATGATCGTAAGATAGCTAGCATGATGTTTTCATGGCTTGTCCGTTCTTTGATGTCATTGCTACGCTAGATCATTGCACATCTCGGTACACTGCCAGAGGCATTCATATAGAGTCATATCCTTGTTCTAGATATCGAGTTGTAATATTGAGTTGTAAGTAAATAAAAGTGTGATGATCATCATTATTAGAACATTTTCCCATGTGAGGTTATCAAAATAAAAGTGGCCAAAGAAGCCCCAAAAAAATAAAAGAGAGAGAGAGAGAGGCCAAAGAAGCCTACAAAAAAAACAAAAAAACGAGAGAAAAAGAGAGAAGGGGCAATGTTACTATCCTTTTACCACATTTGTGCTTCAAAGTAGCACCATGTTCTTCATATAGAGAGTCTCTTGAGTTATCACTTTCATATACTAGTGGGAATTTTCATTATAGAACTTGGCTTGTATATTCCAATGATGGGCTTCCTCAAATGCCCTAGGTCTTCATGAGCAAGCAAGTTGGATGCACACCCACTTAGTTTCAGTTAGAGCTTTCATATACTTATAGCTCTAGTGCATCCGTTGAATGGCAATCCCTACTCACTCACATTGATATCTATTGATGGGCATCTCCATAGTCCATTGATACGCCTAGGGTGCGTTTGGTTGCAAGGGCGGTCATGAATGGGTTGGGATCGTTCAGAAAATAGACATGTTTGGTTATAAAGCACATGAATGGTTCGAGCCAAAAAAAGAGAATATGCCATAAAAATGCTGAACCGTTCCACCCAACCAAATTGGTCGAATCAAATGGCCACCCTTTGCATGCATGACTATGTGAGCATGACTGGTGGTCCCGTCCTAAATAATTAGCTCACCACTTATATTCAGCCAAACACATGAATTGAATGGTTCAATCCCAAAAAAATTGAACGGTCCCAACCCATTCATACGACACCTTCAACCAAACGCATCCCTAGTTGATGTGAGACTATCTTCTCGTTTTTTTCTTCTCCACAACCACCATTCTATTCCACCTATAGTGCTATGTCCATGGCTCACGCTCATGTATTGTAACACCCCGAGAATCAAGCTACAGTAATCTCCCCCTATACGTGTCCAAGTCATTATGATTACTATGCAAATTGCCACTTCATAAAAATCAAATAAAAATACAAATTAAATTACAAGTCAATTTTTTATTCTTCAAACGGTAGAACAAAAATGTTTGTAGGGCGGAAAATATTCACTAGGAAATTAACATGTAGGAACCCAACATCAAATGGATTTTTAATTGAACCTGAGATTATTTAAGATATATCTGCAACACTTAGTTGAGACCTTTAAATACAAACCAAAAATTGACTATTTGTAAATACCCCGAAACATTTTGTGCAGCCCCTAAATATAGTGTTTGAATTATGTGCAAAGTTACATGATCAACAAAATTCATTTGATAACAAAAACTAAATAAAACCAAGATCTAATAAGTAGAAAAAAAAAGAAGTTTAAAAAGAAAAGGACCTAATCTTCTGGGCGCTTTGGCCCATCTAGCACAATAGCCAGCCCAGCCCGTGGGGGCATCCCCTACCTCCTGCTACAGGAGCACAGGAGTGTGTGGCGACCATCCACCTTGCCGAGGCCGCCGTGTTGGCTATCTCACGGGTCCCCGGTTGGATAAGACTATCCCCGGTGCCCTAGGGTTCGCCCGCTCGCCCTGCCTCTCCCACTTCTCCCCCTCGTGCCGCTCTCCTTCTTCCCCTCGCTCAACCGAGCCGCCATCGCCATGGCCTCCTCCGTGCACGCGCCCAGCGACCTCGCCGCCACCTGAGATTATGTCAGGAGCATCGTATGCGTCTCCTACGATGACTACGTGGATGCGTTCGACCTCGGAGCCACCGCAACGACGGGATCGACATCGTCTCCAACCGACGGCCCCGAGCTCCGCCATCGACCCCGCCTTCAACTCGGGACCCGATGCCATTCGCCGCCGATTCCGTCGCCGTCGACCCTCACCGAGCCCACTCCGTCCCCTGCAGCTCCGCTGTGAGCTCCCCTTCCCCTCCGCCCTATTCTCCTCATAGCTCACCATAGTCATCGATGTCAAGCGCCCGCAGCTTGCTGCGTGGACGCGCTCACCTCGTGCCTCTCGCGAGCGCCCCGCCTTGCCTGCTCGTCGCGCCCGTCGTGGCTGTCCGCCGGCGCCCCACTGCACTGGGACGCCCGCCTTACCTCGTCGGCCGGCGCCCCGATAGCCCACACCCGTGATGCCCACTAGCCACCGTCCCCTACCCCGCAGCCGCTTGCCGCCTCCCCACGCCCCCTGTCACCACGTTCACGAGCTCGACAGGACGCGGCCTCGCCTTGCGCGTGAGTCGCGTGCTCGCGCACGCCCGTCCATGCCTCGCGTCGCCCGCGACCGCCGCCTTGCCGGCCCGAACTCGCGCTTGTCTGCCGGTGCTCGTCCCACCAGCCGCCCCTTCCCTCTACCTCGCCCGCATCACCCCCCTGCAGCCACTCAGCATGTCCGCCCCTGCTCCCGCCTGCTGCTCCTTCTGCTATTACCGCCGCCGCCCCACCACGCCTCGCCGCTTCCCGCCGCGAGCGTGCGCCTCCCCTGGCTGCCGGCGACCCGCCGTGTCGGCCGCATCCGCCGCTACCTCCGGCGAACCCTGCTCGCGCCCGCGTTCCCTTGGCTTCGCCCGCTGCCGCCGCGTTGCTTTGCCGGCTCCTCCTCCTGTACTGTCGCCGTCGCTGCCGCGTCCACCGGCACCTTACCGCGTCTGTGCCGCTCCCCCTGCGCCGAGGTCGGGCCCCGTCCCGCGCATGGCCTCGCCTCCCCGCTGGCTGCTCCTGTTGTTGGCTATGGCCGGCCATGGCCGAGCAGCCATGCGCGTGTGTGTGCGTGTGTTCTATGTTGTAAGACAATAAGTTTTGGGGAACCAGCACAACCCTCTAGGGGTGGCTTATCTCATTATATATAATGGATGTGTTACAATACGTACAATAGTACAGAAGCTATACATAGTCTAACACCCTCCCTCAATCTTAGCCACTTTCTAAAGAACTGAGAAGGGTAAGATTGCGCCTACAAGCCTCAAACTGTGGCAGAGGTAAAGGCTTAGTGAAGATGTCTGCAAGTTGATCCTTAGATGAGATAAACTTGATCTGGAGTTGCTTCTGTGATACACGTTCCCGTACAAAGTGATAGTCAACTTCAATGTGTTTCGTTCGGGCATGAAATACTGGATTTGCAGAAAGGTATGTAGCACCGATGTTATCACACCAAAGAATAGGAGGCTGTGGTTGAGACAAACCCAACTCCTGAAGCAAAGACTGCACCCAAATAATCTCTGCAGTAGCATTAGCCACAGCCTTGTACTCAGCTTCAGTACTGCTACGTGACACAGTAGCCTGTTTCCGAGCACTCCAGGCAATCAAATTAGGGCCAAAGAATACTGCATAACCCCCCGTGGATCGCCTGTCATCTGGGCTACCAGCCCAATCTGCATCAGAGAAGGCCGAAAGGACCCGAGAGGAAGTCGGCCGAATATGCATACCAAATGTCAGGGTGAACTGAACATAACGAAGAATGCGTTTAACAGCAGCCCAATGAGTATCTCTGGGAGCCTGAAGATACTGACAAACCCTGTTAACAGCATAAGAGATATCTGGTCTCGTGATCGTCAAGTACTGAAGTCCACCAACAATGCTCCTGTACTCTGTGGCATCCGCAGGAGACAAAAGCTCACCATCAACAGCTGTTATCTTGTCGGTAGACGACATGGGTGTGGTGGTCGGTTTGCACTTCAGCATGCCCGCTCTTTGTAACAACTCCAAGGAGTACTTCTTCTGCGTAAGGACAAGACCAGTAGCACGAGAAGTGACCTCAACTCCAAGAAAGTAGTGAAGCTTCCCAAGATCTTTGACCGCAAAATCAGCACCAAGAGAGCAGACAAGAGCATCAGCAGCATACTGAGAAGAGCTGACAAGGATAATATCATCGACATATACCAAAAGATACATAGTGACTTCTGGCTTCTGTAGAAGAAATAATGAACTGTCAGCAGTGGACGGCACAAACCCATGAGCACGAAGGGCAGAGGCAAGGCGGGCATGCCAGGCACGAGGAGCTTGCTTCAAACCATATAGTGCTTTGGAGAGACGACAGATATAGTCAGGACGATCAGGATCAGAGAAACCAGGCGGCTGTTTCATATAAACCTCTTCCTCCAAAAATCCATGTAGAAAAGCATTCTGCACATCAAGTTGACGAAGTGACCAACCACGAGAAACAGCAATGGAGAGAAGAAGCCGAATAGTGGTAGGCTTGGCGACAGGACTGAAGGTGTCCTCATAGTCAAGACCATGGCGCTGCCGAAAACCGCGAGCAACAAGTCGCGCTTTGTAACGCTCAATAGATCCATCCGAATGCTTCTTCACTTTGAATACCCATTTTGAGTCAATAACATTTACCCGTGGTGGTGGAGGAACGAGAGTCCATGTCTTGTTACGAAGGAGAGCATGAAACTCCTGCTCCATAGCCTCTCGCCAATGTGGAATGCGTAGGGCAGCCTGATATGAGCGAGGCTCAGAAGATGGATCCGCAACAGCAGCAGCCAAACAAGCAGCCAACCAAGCAACCGTACCATCCTTACGTTCCTTAGGTTTGAAAATGCCACTGCGACTGCGTGTATGTGGCCGGGACACAGGAACCACCGAGGTCGACGGAGCAGCCTGCAATGGGCTGGAGGACGGTGACGTTGACGAGTCAGCCGGTGACGAGGAGCCAGACACAGTAGCCTAGGGCTCGGTCGGCGAAGAAGGCCGGCCCACCGGCGAAACCGGCAGAGCAGACGAAGCAACTGGCGACGCCGGCGTCACAGACCGGGCCGATGGCGAGCCTGGCATAGTGGGCCGTGGCGCGGCCGGTGTCGCGGGCCGATCCGCGGATGAAGGCGACGTGAGGACGGCATCGCGGACCCGAGCTGCAGGCGAAGACGGCGTGACGGGCCGAGCCGCGGGCGAAGACGGCGTGACAGGCCGAGCCGCTGAAGACTCGGCGGCCGCTGGCGAAGAGGGCCGAGCCGCCGGAGACTCGGCGGTCGCTGGCGTAGCGGACCGAGCAGTGGAGATGCTCGGCGCGACGGGCTCTTTGGGTGACCATGCATGGGCACGCGAATCGATGCCATGCAACATAGGGCGATCGACGTGCCCATCAGAAGGCGGCGATGATGATGGTGAATCCTCCAACAGCTCCAAACGAGCCCCACGTCCGGTTCCTGCACCATGGTTAGGTAACAGCAAAGGAGAGTATGCAACATCATCAAATTGGTCAGAAGCAACAGAGGATGAATGCAGAGATGGTGGTTCGACAGTGGACACAGGAAGTTTGGCAAAGGGAAAAACATGCTCATCAAACACGACGTCCCGAGATATATAGACACGATTAGTGGGAACATGAAGACATTTGTAACCTTTATGAAGAGAGCTATAGCCAAGAAAAACACACTTCTTAGAACGAAACTCAAGCTTGCGCTTATTATATGGACGAAGATGCGGCCAGCAAGCACACCCAAATACCTTGAAAAAGGTATAATCAGGTTGTTCATTAAGGAGAACCTCAATGGGAGTCTTCATGTTTAAAACACGAGTGGGAGTACGGTTGATGAGAAAGCATGCAGTGGTGAAAGCATCACTCCAAAATCGAAACGGAACAGATGCATGGGCCAAAAGAGTAAGACCAGCTTCAACAATATGACGATGCTTACGTTCGACTGAACCATTCTGCTGATGTGTATGTGGACATGCTAAACGATGAGCTATCCCAAGCGACTGAAAGAAGGAGTTGAGGTTGCGATATTCGCCCCCCCAGTCCGACTGGACATGAACAATTTTGTGCTTGAGAAGACGTTCAACATGTTTTTGAAACTGAACAAAAATATCAAACACATCAGATTTGCGTTTAATAAGGTAAAGCCAGGTAAAGCGACTATAAGCATCAACGAAACTGATATAGTAATTATGACCACTGACAGAAGTCTGAGCAGGACCCCATACATCTGAAAACACAAGTTCTAAAGGATGTTTCACCTCACGACTGGACTCCGAAAAAGGAAGTTGATGACTCTTCACCTGCTGACAAGCATCACACACAGCTACATCTTTATTACTAGACAAACTAGGAAGCTCATGACGACGCAAAATATGACGGACAATAGGTGTGGCCGGGTGACCAAGACGAGCATGCCACTGTGACGGAGAGACCCGAACTCCACTGAAAACACAGGCGACGCCAGGATGCTCCAGACGGTAGAGTCCCTGGCACAACCGCCCACTAAGAAGAATGTCCCTCGTGCCCCGATCCTTAATAAAAAGATCAAAAGGGTGAAATTCACAAAGCACATTATTATCACGTGTGAGTTTAGGAACTGAAAGAAGATTACGGGTCACAGATGGAACTCGAAGAACATTGCGAAGCTGAAGACTCCTATTGGCATGTCTAGTGAGAAGAGATGCTTGACCAATATGAGAGATGTGCATACCTGCTCCATTGGCGTTGTGGATCTTGTCGGAGCCATGATAGGGTTCACGAGTGTGAAGCTTCCCCATCTCGCTGGTCAGATGCTCTGTCGCCCCAGAATCCATGTACTAGTGTGGATCGATGGAGTAGGACTGAGTGTGTCCCTGTTGCTTCTGCGGCGCGGGACGATCAGCCATGGCGACCTGACGGGCATTGTTGCGTGTATCTTTGCCGTCATTGCCAAGACCAAGGAAGCTTCGCTGGAAGCGCTTATGACACTTGGAGGCCCAGTGCCCATCGCGGCCACAAAGCTGGCACACACGTGGACCGCCAGCCCCCGGTAAGGTCGCAGTAGGTGGGGGGCCGAGGCGGGCGACGGTGGCAGCCCCAAGGGAGACCGGGGTGATGAAGAAGAGCGGCCACCGTTGGTGGCGGCGTTGGCCGAGAGGGAGCCAGTGCCCCTGGAGCGGCGTGTCTCGACCCGTTGCTCAGTGAGAAGGAGCCGAGAGAAAACCTCGTGTGCCAGCATGGGTGTCGAGTTGCCCCGCTCGTTGATGATCTCGACTAAGGCATCATACTCCTCATCAAGACCATTGACAATAAACGAGTTGAACTCGGAGTCAGTGAGGGGCTGTCCAATGGAGGCCAATGTGTCGGCGAGGCCCTTGACCTTGTTGTAGAACTCAGTGGCAGTGGAGTCAAGCTTCTGACACTCTCCAAGCTGACGATGGAGTGCAGAGACACGAGCCTGGGACTGCGCTGCAAAGGTTCGCTCAAGGACGGTCCAGGCCTCATGAGACGTCTTCGCGAAGACAACAAGTCCGGCAACTGCCGGCGAGAGCGACCCCTGGATGGAGGAGAGGTTCGCCTGGTCCTGCCCCGTCCAGACGCGATGGGCCGGATTGTAGACCGGACCGTGCACGCTGTCTACCAGTGCGGGTGGGCAGGGAAGCGATCCGTCGACGTAGCCTAGCAGGTAGTGACTCCCCAAGAGCGGGAGAACCTGCGCACGCCAGAAGATGTAGTTGTCGGCGGAGAGCTTGATGGTGATGAGATGACCGAAGTGAAACGGCGGCGGCGAAGACGATCCCATCGAGGGGGCTGCCTGGGGTGCAAACACCATGGAGGCAGCCGGAGGCATCGAAGCCGATGCGGGAGGAGGCGGGGCCGCAGCCAGGGCGGACGCCGCAAAGCTCGCGGCCGGGTCAGACGTCGCAAGACCCGCGGCCGGGGCGGACACCGCCAACCCCGCCAGCGGGGCGGTGTGATCCGCTTGCGGCAGGAGCGGCGGGACGATGCCCGCGGAGTCCGCAGCGGACGGCGGCGCCGCGGTGTGGACCACGAGGTCGCGCCCAAGCAAGGGCGCCGGCGGCGTGGAGTAGACGGAGCCGATGCTCCTGGTCCCGATCGGAGCCGGAACGGCGACGGCATCGAGCGGGAGGTTGAGCAGAGCCGCAAGAGAGGCCGGGAGGAACCCCGCAGCAGTGGAACCGGTGGTGGCGGCGCTCGACATGGCGGTGGTGAAGGTGGCGGCGGCTGCGGCTGCGGCGGCGGTGCGGGTATTAGGGTTTGGAAGCGGAAGCGATCGTAACCTAGCGTGATACCATGTAAGACAATAAGTTTTGGGGAACCAGCACAACCCTCTAGGGGTGGCTTATCTCATTATATATAATGGATGTGTTACAATACGTACAATAGTACAGAAGCTATACATAGTCTAACATATGTGTGTGTGTATTAGGTTAGCCTAGGATTAGATTAGTACTAACCTAGTCTGTAGCAAATGACATGTGGGTCCCCCTCTTGATTAGATTAAAGTAAATCAAGTTAGAAAATTCTAAGACACTAACGCGTGGGACCCTCTGGCACCGCTGACCAGTCAACGGGTCAACGTTGACTGCTGACATGGCAGTCAACGGGGCCCACTAGCCAGCCTTTGTGCACTGCTGGGAGCACTTCACCGGGTGCACCCAGTTTCTATTTGGCGAATTCCGAAATTAAAGTAAATAAGAAAATTAGGAAATCACTTAAAAAGTTTAGAAAATCATAGAAAATAAATCTAGCTCGGATGAAAAAGTTTTCTATATGAAAGTTGCTTAGAACAATGAGACGAATCCGGATACGCAGCCCGTTCGTCCGCCACGCATCCCTAGCATAGCAAACATGCAACTTTCCTCCTTCGGTTCATCTGTCCGAAAACGCGAAACACCGGGAATACTTTTCCGGATGTTTTCCCCCTTTACCGGTACCACCTCGTAATGCGTTAGGGCACACCTAGCTTTACGCTTTTTCATGTCATGCATCGTCATGCATTTGTTTGCATTATATTTATTGTTTCTCCCCCCTCTTCTCTCTCTAGACACCGAGACCGACGTCGCTGCTACCCAGTACGACTACGGTGTTGACGACCCCTCTCTCTTGCCAGAGCAACCAGGCAAGCCCCCCCTTGATCACCAGATATCGCCTACTCTCCTCTATACTGCTTGCATTAGAGTAGTGTAGCATGTTACTGCTTTCCGTTAATCCTATTCTGATGCATAGCCTGTCCTTGCTACTACTGTTGTTACCTTTACATGCAATCCTAATGCTTAGTATAGGATGCTAGTTTATCATCAGTGGACCTACATTCTTGTCCGTCTGCCATGCTATACTATCGGGCCGTGATCACTCGGGAGGTGACCACAGGTATATACTATATACTTTATACAAGATACATGTGGTGACTAAAGTCGGGTCAGCTCATGGAGCACCCGCGAGTGATTCATGGATTGGCGGCTGAAAGGACCTTTGTCCCAACGGCCCTCTGTGTGGATCTTTGTGGCAAAGCGACAGGGCAGGTTGAGACCACCTAGGAGAGAGGTGGGCCTGGCCGTGGTCGGCGTTCGCGGTTATTTCAAGATAACACGTTTAACGAGATCTTGGTATTTGATCTGAGTCTGGCCACTGGCCTATACGCACTAATAATCTACGCGGGGATAGTTATGGGCACTCGACGTCGTGGTATCAGCCGAAGCCTTCGTGACGTCAGCGACTGAGCGGCGCGCGCCGGGTTGGACCGCGTAACGCAACTTCCTTTGTAATGGAGGTTGCTAGTTCTGCTCTCCGCCCGCCCTCGCAACGTGCAGGTGTGCAATAGGCGATGGGCCCAAACCCCTGCACCATAGGATTTAGACCGGCGTGCTGACCTCTCTGTTGTGCCTAGGTAGGGCTGCGACGTGTTGATCTTCCGAGGCTGGGCATGACCCAAGAAAGTGTGTCCGGCCAAATGGGATCGAGATTGTTGGGTTATGTGGTGCACCCCTGCAGGGAAGTTAATCTATTCGAATAGCTGTGATCTTCGGTAACAGGACGACTTGGAGTTGTACCTTGACCTTATGACAACTAGAACCGGATACTTAATAAACCACACCCTTCCAAGTGGCAGATACAACCGGTGATCGCTCTCCCACATGGCGACGAAGGGAGGATCATTGGTTAGGATTATGCTATGCGATGTCACTTGGTGAACTTACCATCTACTCTCTTCTCCTGCTGCAAGGTGGAGGTTACCAGAAGCGTAGTCTTCGAAAGGACTAGCTATCCCCCTCTTATTCCGGCTTTCTGCAGTTCAGTCCACATATGATACCATTATTCCATTTGATACCAATGCATACATATGTAGTGTAGCTCCTTGCTTGCGAGTACTTTGGATGAGTACTCACGGTTGCTTTGCTCCCTCTTTTCCCCCTTTCTATACCCGGTTGCTGCGAACAGACATTGGAGGCCAGGAGCCAGACGCCACCGTCGACGACTACTACTACTACTCCGGAGGTGCCTACTACTATGTGCAGCCCGCTGATGACGACCAGGAGTAGTTTAGGAGGATCCCAGGCAGGAGGCCAACGCCTCTTTCGATCTGTATCCCAGTCTGTGCTAGCCTTCTTAAGGCAAACTTGTTTAACTTATGTATGTACTCAGATATTGTTGCTTCCGCTGACTCGTCTATGATCGAGCTCTTGTATTCGAGCCCTCGAGGCCCTTGGCTTGTAATATGATGCTTGTATGACTTATTTTATTTGTAGAGTTGTGTTGTGATATCTTCCTGTGAGTCCCTGATCTTGATTGTACACGTTTGAGTGTATGATTGGTGTACGATTGAAGCGGGGGCGTCACATGTATTGCGTGAAAGTTCAAAAGGTTTGAGAACGTCAAAAGTATGAAACAATTGCTTGGCTTGTCATCGGGGTTGTGCATGATGTGAGTATTTTGTGTGGTGAAGATGGAGCATAGCCAGACTATATGATTTTGTAGCGATAACTTTCTTTGGCCCTGTATTTTGAAAAGACATGATTGCTTTATTAGTAGGCTTGAAGTATTATTGTTTTTATGTCAAATGATAGACTATTGCTTTGAATCACTCGTGTCTTAATATTCATGCCATGATTAGACATATGATCAAGATTATGCTAGGTAGCATTCCACATCAAAAATTATCTTTTTTATCATTTACCTACTCGAGGACAAGCAGGAATTAAGCTTGCGGATGCTAATACGTCTCCGTCGTATCTATAATTTTTGATTGTTCTATGCCAATATTATTCAACTTTCATATACTTTTGGCAACTTTTTATACTATTTTTGGGACTAACATATTGATCCAGTGCCCAGTGCCAGTTCCTATTTGTTGCATGTTTTTTGTTTTGCAGAATATCCATATCAAACGGAGTCCAAACGGAATAAAAACTGACGGAGATTTTTTTTGGAATATATATGATTTTTGGGAAGAAAATTCACGTGAGACGATGCTCGAGGGGCCCACGAGGTAGGGGGCGCGCCCCATGGAGGCAGGCGCGCCCCTGACCCTCGTGGCCACCCCGTAAGGTGGTTGATGCCCTTCTTTCGCCACAAGAAAGCTAATTTCCGGATAGAGATCGTGTCAAAATTTCAGCCCAATCGGAGTTACGGATCTCCGGGAATATAAGAAACGGTGAAAGGGAAGAATCTGAAAACGCAGAAACAGAGAGAGACAGAGAGACAGATCCAATCTCGAAGGGGATCTCGCCCCTCCCGTGCCATGCAGGCCATGGACCAGAGGGGAAACCCTTCTCCCATCTAGGGAGGAGGTCAAGGAAGAAGAAGAAGGAGGGGGGCTCTCTCCCCCTCGCTTCCGGTGGCACCGGAGTGCCACCGGGGGCCATCATCATCACCGCGATCTACACCAACACCTCCGCCATCTTCACCAACATCTCCATCACCTCCCCCCCTCTATCTACAGCGGTCCACTCTCCCGCAACCCGCTGCACCCTCTGCTTGAACATGGTGCTTTATGCTTCATATTATTATCCAATGATGTGTTGCCATCCTATGATGTCTGAGTATATTTTCGTTGCCCTATCGGTGGTTGATGAATTGCTATGATTGATTTAATTTTCTTGTGGTTATATTGTTGTCCTTTGGTGTCCATCATAAGATTACGCGCGTGGATCACACCCTAGGGTTAGTTGTATGTTGATAGGACTATGTATTGGAGGTCAAGAGTGACAGAAGCTTCAACCTAGCATAGAAATTGATGCATACGGGATTGAAGGGGGACCGATATATCTTAATGCTATGGTTGGGTTTTACCTTAATGAACATTACTAGTTGCGGGCGCTTGCTAATAGTTCCAATCATAAGTGCATAGAATTCCAAGTCAAGGATGACATGCTAGCAGTGGCCTCTCCCACATAATACTTGCTATCGGTCTAGTAAAGTAGTCAATTGCTTAGGGGCAATTTCGCAACTCCTACCACCACTTTTCCACACTCGCTATATTTACTTTATTGTTTCTTTACTTAAACGGCCCCTACTTTTTATTTACATACTCTTTATTATCTTGGAAACCTATCCAACAACACCTACAAAGTACTTCTAGTTTCATACTTGTTCTAGGTAAAGTGAACGTCAAGCGTGCGTAGAGTTGTATCGGTGGTCGATAGAACTTAAGGGAATATTTGTTCTACATTTAGCTTCCCGTTGGGTTTGACACTCTTAATTATGGAAAACTTTTGCGATCCCCTATATTTGTGGGTTATCAGGGTACCTAGACTTGCCTGCCTGCGACCTATGGCGTGGCTCATCGACGGCCTGGTACGGCCCAACTTCGGCATCAACAACTCAAGACCCTCGTGAGGGGCCAAGCCTCGTGAGGCGGACGACACTAAGACCTCCACGAGGAGCAGCCACCTCAGGCTGGCTCCCGAGGAGCGGTGATTTCTATGCAAGCCTCACCTCGCAAGGTTCAGATGATATGAGCCATGATGACCAAGGCAAGGTGGGTGCCAGCGGGCGCAGTGTACCAGTTTCCTCTTTGGTGCTAAGGAGGCAAGCGCAGACGCAGAGTCCCGAGGAATCAACCAAAGGTTTCCATTCCCGTGCAACAAGACCAAGACCGCCACGGCGGCAGGACGTAGGCCATCGTCGAGCCCACCACAGCGTCACGACCAGAGGCTTTTGCAGGTGAAGACTACTTTTGTCAAGACAACATGTACTAGTTGTCCCCCTTCAAATTTGGCCGTTGTGGGTTCCCTTCCCGCCTTCATATGGGAAGAGGACCAAGGCAAATAGGACCTAGCCACCACCATAGAGGGGATTGGATCCATTCCACCCTGATCAGCTCACCAGCTCACTTGAGATGAAGAACACTCTTCCTCCTGAGGTTGTTCTCCCACTATACTAGTTGATCCTTAGCCCCTCGAAGCCAATCCACCACAAAGCAGGAGTAGGGTTTTACACCGCAAGGTGTCCAGAACCTGGGTAAACTGTTGTGTCCCCTTTTACTTTGAGTTCATCTAGCTAGGCTGTGAGATTGGCGAGTAGGCAGACTGGGGAGGTTGAGTTCTTCGCACGCCCCCCAGATTTCGAACCTCTCAAGGGTCTGTGGAACCCAAAATCCAACAACGGGGTTCTCAGCTCCCTTTCTATCAATAATATGCAAATCAAATTCTGGTAACAAGAGAACCCATCTAATAAGCCTAGGTTTAGCTTCTTTATTTTCCATAATATATTTAATAGCAGCATGATCGGTGTGAACAGTTACTTTGGAAACAACAATATAAGATCTTAACTTATCACAGGCAAAGACAACTGCAAAGAATTCTTTTTCAATAGTAGCATAATTTCTCTAGGCACTGTCTAGAGTTTTACTAGCATAATGAATAACATTCAACTTCTTTTCAACTCTTTGTCCTAGAACAACACCAACAACATAATCACTGGCATCACACATAATTTCAAAGGGTAAATTCCAATCAGGTGGTTGAACAATAGGTGCAGAAATCAAGGCTTTCTTAAGTTTTTCGAATGCTTCTACACAATCATCATCAAAAACAAAAGGAACATCTTCTTGCAAGAGATTAGTGAGAGGCCTAGAAATTTTAGAGAAGTCTTTAATAAACCTCCTATAGAAACCAGCATGACCAAGGAAACTTCTTATACCTTCGATATCTTTATGACACGAGATCTTTTCAATAGCATCTATTTTAGCTTTATAAACTTCAATACCTCTTTGTGAAACATTTATTCCCCAAGACAATACCTTCATCAACCATAGAGTGGCACTTCTCCCAATTCAAAACAAGATTAGTTTCTTCACATCTGTGCAAACCTCGATCAAGGTTGCTTAAGCAACCATCAAAGGAAGTTCCGTAAACGGAGAAATCATCCATGAAAACCTCAACAATATTTTCACAAAATTCAGATAATATAGCAGTCATACATCTTTGAAGGGTAGCAGGTGCATTGCATAAAACAAAAAGGCATACCTCTATAAGCAGAAGTACCGAAAGGACAAGTAAAAGTGTTCTTTTCTTGATCCTCTTTTGACACAGGTATTTGAGAAAAACCAGAATAACCATATAGAAAGCAAAAATGTGTATGTTTGGACAATATTTCTAGCATTTGATCAATAAAAGGTAGAGGGTAATGATCTTTTCTAGTAGCTTTGTTCAATTTGTGAAAATCAATTACCATTCTATAACATGTAACAATTCTTTGTGGAATCAATTCATTCTTATCATTACAAACAACAGTAATACCTCCCTTCTTAGGGACACAATGAACAGGA
Source organism: Triticum dicoccoides (assembly GCF_002162155.2). Lineage (NCBI taxonomy): Eukaryota > Viridiplantae > Streptophyta > Magnoliopsida > Poales > Poaceae > Triticum > Triticum dicoccoides. The sequence continues at coordinate 175,427,802 of NC_041382.1, read as the reverse complement.
CTTACCCACCTACTATCAGCAATAGGATAAATTATACCTGCCTCTAGAAGCTTTAGTATTTCATTTCTTACCACTTCTTTCATTTTTGGATTTAACCGTCGTTGGTGATCAACAACTGGTTTAGCATCATGCTCCATATTAATTTTGTGCTGACATAGAGTGGGACTAATGCCCTTAAGATCGTCAAGATTGTATCGAATAGCGGCATGGTGCTTCTTCAGAGTTTTCAATAATCTCCTTTCTTCATGCTCTGAAAGATTAGCACTAATAATAACAGGATATATCTTCTTTTCATCAAGATAAGCATATTTCAAAGTATTAGGTAATTGTTTAAGCTCAAACATGGGGCCACCCTTGGGTGGAGGAGGATCTCCAAGGATTTCAACAGGCAAATTGTGTTTCAAAACAGACCCTTGATTAAAGAATATTTCATCTAATTCCTTCCTTTCATTCATAAACATGTCATTTTCATGGTCTAGCAAATATTGTTCTAAAGGATCAGTAGGAGGCACGGCAATAGAAGCAAGACCAATAATTTCATCCTTACTAGGCAATTATTTATCATGGGGTTGTCTATGAAATTTAGAGAAATTAAAATCATGAGATGCATCCCCAAAACAAACAGTAACAATATATTTCTCATAGTCTATCTTAGCATTAACAGTGTTCAAGAAAGGTCTACCAAATATCATGGGACAAAATTCACCTTGTGGAGAACCAAGAACAAGAAAATTAGTAGGGTATTTTATTTTCCCACACAAGACTTCAACATCTCTAACAATCCCAATTGGTGATATAGTATCTCTATTGGCAAGCTTAATAGTAACATCAATATCTTCTATCTTAGCAGGTGCAAAATCATTCATAATTTCTTGATATAAATTAAAAGGAATTGCACTCACACTAGCACCCACATCACATAAGCCATGATAACAATGATCTCCTATTTTAACAGAAACAACACGCATGCCAACAACAGGTCTATGTTTATCTTTATCATCAGGTTTGGCAATTCTAGCAGCTTCATCATAGAAATAAATAACATGCCCATCAATATTATCAACCAAGAGATCCTTAACCATAGCAATACGAGGTTCAACTTTAATTTGTTCAGGGTGTGTAGGTGTTCTAGTATAACTCTTACGAACCATAGTTGCTTTAGCATGATCCTTTTTCCTAATAGAAAAAGGTGGTTTCTCAATATAAGCAGTAGGAACAACATGATCAACATTATAGGTAATAGTTTATTCCTCAACTTTAATAGGTTCTACTTCTTCTACTTCAATGGGAGGATGATATTTAAAATTCTCCTTAGGGAGATCAACCTGAGTAGCAACAGATTCACAAAAAGAATATAATACTCAGAGTCAAGTCCATATTTAGTGCTAAAATCACAAAAAGCATCAGTATCCATAAAAGATTTAACACAATCAAACTTAAGGTTTATACCTGACTCCTTACCTTCATCGAGTTCCCAATCTTCAGAGTTGCATTTAATTCTTTACAATAAATCCCATTTGAATTCAATGCTCTTCTTCATAAAAGAACCAGTACAAGAAGTATCGAGCATGGATTGATTATTACGAGAAAGCCGAGCATAAAAATTCTAAATAATAATTTCTTTTGAGAGCTCATGATTGGGGCATGAATATAACATTGACTTAAGCCTCCCCCAAGCTTGAGAGATACTTCCTCCTTCACGAGGCCAAAAATTATATATGTCATTCCGATCACGATGAACTAGATACATAGGATAGAACTTCTGATGAAATTCCAATTTCAATTTATATTAGTTCCAAGTCCCAATATCATCGCATAGCCTATACCATGTCAATGCCTTATCCTTCAAAGATAAAGGGAAGACCTTCTCCTTGACTTCATCCTCGGGCAAACCTACAAGGTTAAATAATCCACAAACTTCATCCACATAGATTAGATGCATATCAGGATGTAATGTTCCATCTCATGCATAAGGATTAGCTAGCAGTTTCTCTATCATACGTGAAGGAATTTCATAATAAATATTTTTAGTAGGTGTAGTAGGTTGAGGGGCAACTCTTTGCTCTTCCGGTCGGGGTGAAGATACCCCTAACAAAACCCTCAAAGGATTACGTTCCATAGTAACAAGTGAGAGTAAATTTCAGCACACTATATAAATGTTTCGTTACCAAATTCTACTTGCCAAGGCGCTCCACTCCCCGGCAATGGCGCCAGAAAAGAGTCTTGATGACCTACAAGTATAGGGGATCTATCATAGTCCTTTCGATAAGTAAGAGTGTCAAACCCAACGAGGAGCAGAAGGAAATGACAAGCAGTTTCAATAAGGTATTCTCTGCAAGCACTGAAATTATCGGCAACAAATAGTTGTGTGATAAGATAATTCGTAACAGGTAACAAGAAACAAAAGTAACTAAGGTGCAGCAAGGTGTCCCAACCTTTTTGTAGCAAAGGACAGGCCTGGACGAACTCTTATATAAAGCAAGTGCTCCCGAGGACACATGGGAATTACTATCAAGCTAGTGTTCATCATGCTCATATGATTCACGTTCGTTACTTTGATAATTCGATATGTGGGTGGACCGGTGCTTGGGTGCTGTTCTTTCTTGGACTAGCCTCCCACTTATGATTAACCCCTCTCGCAAGCATCCGCAACTATGAAAGAAGAATTAAAATAAATCTAACCATAGCATGAAACATATGGATCCAAATCATCTACTTATTACTTCCCAATGCCTCCCCCTAGGCCCAAATCATGGTGAAGTGTCATCTAGTCGACGTTCACATAACCCCACTACAGGAGAGATAACATACATCTCATCAAAATATCAAACGATTACCAAATTCACATGATTACTTATAACAAGACTTCTCCCATGTCCTCAGGAACAAATGTAACTACTCACAAAGCATATTCATGTTCATAATCAGAGGAGTATAAATTATCATTAAGGATCTGAACATATGATCCTCCACCAAATAAACCAACTAGCATCAACTACAAGGAGTAATCAACACTACTAGCAACCCACAGGTACTAATCTGAGGTTTTGAGACAAAGATCGGACACAAGAGATGAACTAGGGTTCGAGAGGAGATGGTGCTGGTGAAGATGCTGATGGAGATTGACCCCCTCATAATGAGAGGATCTTTGGTGATGACGATGGCGATGATTTCCCCCTCTGGGAGGGAATTTTCCCCACTAGAACAGCTCAGCCGAAGCCCTAGATTGGTTCTGCCCAAGTTCCACCTCGAGACAACGGCGCTTCGTCCCGAAAGCTTCCTCCTGATTTTTCGAGGTAAAAACCCTTCATATAGCAAAATATGGGCACCGTGGGCCTGCCAGGTGGACGGCAAGGCATGGGGGGCGCCCCCTGATGAAGCTATGTACCTAGGGTAGGGTCATGGACCTGTCCGACATACCCTCCCCAAGGACATCTCTACAAAGAATCAGAAGCAGTCGAAGAGAAACCATCGTCCACCCGACCATGAAGATGTGCTCACTCGACCACCTTGAAGACACTCGGCCACCAGAAGATGAGAAACTCTCCACTCTGCAACGGTCAAGACTTAAACCATAGCTTTATGGGCATTTATAACACTTTATTGCAGGCATTACCAGTAACGCCCCTCCTTTATGAACATTGAAGCATGTGTGAGGGGAGATGGGGTCCTGGCGCACTCTATATAAGCCACCCTCCTCCTCTGGGACAAGGGTTCGCACTTTTGTAAACACACACTCATATAATCCAGTCGACCGCCTCCGGGCACCAAGACGTAGGGCTGTTACTTCCTCTGAGAAGGGCCTGAACTCGTAAAACTCATGCGTACAACTCCTCCATAGCTAGGATCTTGCCTCCTCATACTTACCCCCCATTCTACTGTCAGTCTTAGATCCATGACGGTTGGCGCCCACCGTGGGGCAGGTGTCTTAGCGACTTATTGGAGAACTTGCAATTTTTCCGATCCCCTTCATCATGGTTTCAGGCGGAGGTTTGGCTGAGGGCCGCGAGATCCATCTCGACGCGCTCGTGTTTGTCTCCGCCGACTCCGCTTGGCTCCAGGAGGCACCACTCGACGCCGACGCGCTCCCCGCCCGCGGGGCAGTGCACTTTCGTGCGTGCGTCCGCGGCGTCCTCCTGCGGCAACCGTTGACCCAGTACCAGTCGACTCCAACAGCTTTCCCCCTCCCTGCGATTGAGGCTTCAGCGGTGGGTGAAGCATGCGGTGGCCCGCCAATGGGCCACCCCTCATGTCGCGGAGATCGAGCCCAACGAATCTCTCTACGGCCTGTTTGATCTGTCGACTGGCTCCGTAGAGACCGCATCCGAGTGCGGCAGCAGTGACTCGGCGGCGGAAGTCCTGATGGTCAATGGACCACGCAGTCCTCCTGGCTTCGATCGTGAAGACGGAGGTGATGGGAAGGGCAATCCATTGTGTGTTCATGAGGAGTACCGCCCCGAACCTCTCTCCTCGCAGCAGAGGGAAGAACTTCATCGCCGGAACATGGATGCCCTGCACACTCCTATAGTTGGAGAAACCCCCGAGGCCCAGTCCTTGGAGCAGGCGCACTTGGCCAATCTGGCTGAGCGCACTCGACTAGAGAACCTCCAGCGCGCACTCGACGATCGCGCTCGACAACATGCTCCTGAATCCAGTCGACGCCACCTGTTTCCACCTCCAACTCAGGTATACCGAACCCCGATCCAGAATCTAGTTGCTGCTGCCCGGATAGTGGAGTCGATCCAACCCTCACAGTCAAAAGCTGGTCGAGGTCTGGTGTAGATCCGAGCCTTGCTTCGGGTGGCGGGAGAGCAGAATACAGTTGTATCTCAGTCATGGGTTAGGATCCATAGCAGATCCGTGATGGCAGACACAGTTCAGTCGGCCAATAGCCCAAGATCGCCTCCGAGGCGTGAGGGACGTGGGGATCGACGAGATCAGTACAGAAACCGAGAGCAGTATGATCGCCGAGTCGATCGTGATGATTGTTGTCAAGTGCCCACGCCTCCCCCGAGGAGCGGGTCGTACGCGCTTCGGCAGCATGAAGACAGACGTCCTCACAGTGTTGGGCAAGGTATTCCAATCGACCCCAGGAGCCAGGCTTTGATGCGAGATCTATTCTTGTGCAGGGCTTGGTCGACAGAAACAGAGCTCACCGGGAGGGCCATGATGGAGGTCCACAAACCAGCAACAGGGTGCATGTCTCTGGTCCAGAGTGCTTCAGCAGAGCTATCAGAGCTGCGGTGATTCCCCCCAACTTCAGGTTGGCGTCTGGAGTTAGTAAGTTCACCGGGGAGTCCAAGCCTGACACTTGGCTTGAAGACTACCGAGTGGCTGTCCAGATTAGTGGAGGTAATGATGAAGTGGCCATGAAACACCTTCCTCTGATGTTAGAGGGCTCGACTAGAGCGTGGCTGAATCAGTTAGCACCTGGCAGCATCTATACTTGGGAAGATCTCGCCCAAGTGTTTGTCAGAACATTCGAGGGCATGTGCAAACGGCCGACAAGTTTGACAAAGTTGCAGTGTTGTGTTCAGAAACCGAATGAAACTTTGAGGGGTTATATCCAGAGATGGATCACTCTGCACCACACAGTAGAAGATGTGTCAGATCATCAGGCAATTTGTTCCTTTAAGGAAGGCGTCAGGTATCAAGAGTTGAATATGAAATTCGTCCGGACAGGGAATATGACTCTGGCTCGGATGATGGAAATTGCCACCAAGTATGCCAATGGTGAAGAAGAAGAGTGGCTCCGGAGCGGCAAGCTTAAAGCAGTCGCCCGCAAAGCCGGAGGAGGAAACTCCGGTCGGAAACAAAAGTGTAAGGCTGAGCCAGCTGCTCCGGGTGAAGCCTTGGCTGTGGTTCAAGGAAAGTTCAAGGGGAAGCCCAAAGGGCCGTGGAACCCCAAGAAAGTAAAAGATCAAGATGGAAATGTCGTGTTGGATCTGCCGTGCCATATCCACACCAAAAAAGATGAAGAAGGTAATTTCATTTACCTGAAGCACACCACTCGGCAGTGTCGGCTCCTAATCCAGCAATTCCGAGAGAAACAACCCAAGGAAAAAGAGAAGGAGACAGACAAGGCTGAGGATGAGGAAGAAGATGACGATGGTTACCCCCACGTGAGTTCCACTCTGATGATTTTTGCTGGTGTCGAGAGCAAAAGTCGATTGAAAGTTATCAACAGGGAAGTGAACATGGTCGCTCCGGCGACACCCAGTTACTTGAAGTGGTCACAGACTGCCATTACATTCGACCAGTCTGATCATCCAGCGCACATCGACACCCCTGGGAGGCAAGCACCGGTGGTCGACCCGGTGGTCGAAGGCACTCGACGGACAAAGGTCCTGATGGACGGTGGCAGTGGTCTGAACATACTATATGCAGAAACGTTGAAAGGAATGGGCATTCCGATGTCCAGGCTCAGTGAAAGCCATATGAGTTTCCATTGGGTCATTCCAGGCAAGAAGGCCGCATCCCTCGGTCAGATTGCACTTGACGTGGTTTTCGGTGATTCCAAAAATTACCGTAAAGAAAAGTTGACGTTTGAAGTTGTGGATTTCTAGAGTGCTTATCATGCAATTCTAGGCAGGCCAGCTTATGCACGATTTATGGCTCGACCATGTTACGTGTACCTCAAACTGAAGATGCCAGGTCCCAGAGGAGTGATTACTATCTATGGTAATCGGAAGAAGGCAGAAGAGTGCTTCCAGAAGGGCTCAAAGATCGCCGATGCCCAGATGGTCGTAGTAGAATTGCAAGAATACCAGAAAAATGCAGATCCGGGTGACTTGCTGCGAGCCATGAAGCCAGCCACAGATTCAGCATTCCAGTCTTCTGGTGAAACGAAGTCGATTCATATTCACCCGACAGATCCCAGTGCTGCTCCGACTCACATTTCAACATCACTCGACTCCAAATAGGAAGAAGCGCTCACCCAGTTCCTCTGTGAGAACTGGGACATCTTTGCATGGAAGCCTTCTGACATGCCGGGTGTTCCCAGGGAACTGGCTGAGCATCGTTTGCGAGTCGACCCGAAGGTGAAACCAGTCAAAGAACATCTTCGACGGTCCGCCATCCAGAAAAGAAAGGCAATCGGGGAAGAGGTGGCTCGGCTTTTGGCAGCTGAGTTTATCCGAGAGATTTACCACTCCGAGTGGTTAGCCAATGTTGTCATGGTCCCAAAGAAAGATGACTCACTTTGCATGTGCATCGATTTCAAGCATATCAATCGGGCCTGCCCGAAAGATCACTTTCCTCTCCCTCGCATCGACCAAATAGTCGACTCGACTGGAGGGTGCGAGCATTTGTCCTTTTTGGACGCCTACTCTGGGTACCACCAGATCCGTCTGTATGGACCCGACGAAATAAAGACAGCGTTCATCACCCCGTTTGGGTGCTTCTGTTACGTCACAATGCCATTTGGTTTGAAAAACGCCGGAGCCACATTCATGCGGATGATCCAGAAGTGCCTGCTCACTCAGATCAGTCAGAATGTGGAAGCATACATGGATGACATTGTGGTCAAGTCACGTAAAGGTTCCGACCTACTGACTGACCTTGCTGAAACCTTTGCCAACCTCAGAAGGTATGATATCAAGCTCAATCCATCAAAGTGCACGTTTGGAGTTCCAAGCGGAAAGTTACTCGGTTTTCTTGTTTTCGAACGAGGAATCAATGCTAACCCAGAGAAAGTAGGCGCTATACTCCGAATGAAGCGCCCTGTGCGTGTGCACGATGTCCAGAAGCTTACTGGTTGCTTGGCTGCCCTAAGTCGATTCATTTCTCGCCTCGGTGAAAAGGCGCTGCCTCTTTACCGACTGATGAAGAAATCAGACAAGTTCGAGTGGATCCCAGAAGCTGATGCAACGTTTCCAGAGCTAAAAGCCCTGCTTTCCACCCAACCGGTGCTTGCTTATCCAATCAGCAAAGAGCCTCTACTGCTTTATATGGCAGCCACTGGACAAGTCGTCAGTACAGTACTTACGGTCGAGCGGGGAGAAGAAGGAAAAGCTTATAAGGTTCAACGCCCAGTTTATTATATTTCTGAAGTCCTGACCCCATCAAAGCAGAGATATCCTCATTATCAGAAGCTTGTCTATGGGATTTACATGACCACGAAGAAGGTTGCACACTATTTCTCAGATCACTCTATTATAGTCGTCAGCGACGCTCCATTGTCAGAGATTCTGCACAACAGAGATGCAACTGGTCGAGTGGCCAAATGGGCGATTGAACTCCTTCCCCTGGATATCAAGTTTGAGGCAAAGAAAGCTATCAAGTCCCAAGCAATAGCAGATTTCCTCGCCGAGTGGATCGAACAGAAACTGCCAACTCAAGTTCACTCTGAACACTAGACCATGTTCTTTGACGGATCCAAGATGATGAATGGTTCTGGTGCTGGAATAGTTCTGGTATCCCCCCGAGGAGACAGGCTCAGATATGTCCTCCAGATTCACTTTGATTCCTCCAACAATGAAGCAGAATATGAAGCACTCATGTATGGGTTGCGCATGGCCATTTAACTCGGCGTCCGTCGCCTCATGGTCTATGGCCACTCAGATTTGGTAGTTAATCAAGTGATTAAGGAGTGGGACGTCAGAAGCGCAGCCATGACTGGTTACTGCAACGCAGTGAGAAAGCTCGAGAAGAAGTTTGAGGGATTAGAACTCCACCACATACCCCGACTAAAAAATCAAGCAGCCGATGATTTGGCAAAGATAGGTTCCAAGAGAGAAACCATTCCCAGCAATGTATTTTTGGAGCATATCCACTCGCCAACAGTTCAGGAAGATCCTTTTACTGAAGAGCCCCCGCAACCTAAGAGCGCCACATATCCGACTGAAGTCGAGGTCCCAGCCGTGGTCGACCTGATCATAGAGGTTATGGCCATTACTCCCGATTGGACGGTGCCCTACATTGCGTACATCCTCAGGAAAGAACTCCCAGAGGATGAAGAAGAGGCTCGACAGATCGTCCATCGATCCAAGGCCTTTACTGTGATAAGAGGGCAGCTGTTCAGGGAAAGCTTGACTGGAGTCGGTCAGAAATGCATAACACCAGATGAAGGTCGAATGATCCTCAATGACATCCACTCGGGGACCTGTGGTCATCATGCGTCGTCTCGGGCCATCGTGGCTAAAGCATACCGAGCTGGATTCTATTGGCCACGAGCAAATGAAATGGCGAAAGATATAGTCGACAGATGTGAAGGCTGCCAGTTTTACTCCGACATGTCCCACAAACCAGCGTCTGCTCTGAAGACCATCCCCCTCATCTGGCCCTTTGCTGTTTGGGGACTGGATATGGTTGGACCACTGAACTGACAGGAGCGGCTTCACTCATGTGCTCGTTGCAGTCGACAAGTTTACCAAATGGATCGAAGCTAAACCTATCAAGAACCTTGATGCTAGCACCGCTGTTAGTTTTATTAGAGAATTGACGTTCAGATATGGAGTCCCACACAACATCATCACGAACAACGGGTCAAACTTTGACTCCGATGAATTCAGAGATTTTTGCACCTCTCAGGGCACTCGAGTCGACTATGCTTCGGTCGCTCACCCGCAGTCAAATGGACAAGCAGAAAGAGCCAATGGCCTAATTCTCAAAGGATTGAAACCCCGACTAATACGTGATCTCAAACACGCAGCAGGCGCTTGGGTTGATGAACTTCCGTCAGTTCTGTGGGGCTTGAGGACAACTCCTAATCGGTCGACCGGACGAACTCCTTTCTTTTTGGTTTACGGAGCCGAAGCAGTTTTGCCAAGTGACCTGCTCCACAGCGCACCCCGAGTCGAGCTCTTCTCCGAAGAGGAAGCAGAGCATGCCCGGCAAGATTCAGTCGATCTCTTGGAGGAGGAAAGAGAGATGTCCTTGATCCGGTCGACCATCTACCAGCAAGACTTGCGTCGATTCCACGCCAGAAATGTGAGGGGTCGAGCCTTTCAAGAAGGAGACCTAGTTCTTCGAGTGGATCAACAGAAACCACACAAGCTTTCCCCGACTTGGGAGGGCCCCTTCATCATCACCAAAGTTCTCCACAACGGAGCATACCATCTTTACAGTATTGAGCATCAGAAAGATGAGCCACGGGCTTGGAACGCGGAGCTGCTCCGCCCCTTTTATACTTAAGCACTCATTCGAATAAAATGTAATGAGAAACACCTTTTGTAATTCGTTTATCAAAGACAAGAGCTTACGGTTCTCTCATTCGATTGTGTTGTTCTTATTTACTTCTGAAATCCCACAGTGGGTGGGCTTAGTCGCGAATCTGTTTCGCCTAACTTCGAAAAAATCCTACCGAGTGGAGAGCAATCCTCCCACTTGGGGGCTTAGCTGCAGTCTAGCACTCGCCTAAGTTTTCTCAGTAGGAGACTTAGCTGCAGTTCGGTACTCGCCTAATTTTGAAAAAATCCTACCGAGTGGAGAGCAATCCTCCCACTCGGGGGCTTAGCTGCAGTCCAACACTCGCCTAAGTTCTCTCACTAGGAGGCTTAGCTGCAGTCCGGTACTAGCCTAAGTTTGAAAAAATCCTACCGAGTGGAGAGCAACCCTCCCACTCGGGGGCTTAGCTGTAG
>NC_041382.1:175345929-175416274 GCF_002162155.2 Triticum dicoccoides | reverse complement strand
GGTCCATCCCTATCCGCAAGGATGACGAGGTGCAGGTCAACTGCAACCTTCTCCTTCGGAGCTGCGGCACAAGTACAACGTCCGGTCCATCCCTACCCGCAAGGACGATGAGGTGCAGGTCGACTGCAACCTAATCCTTCGGAGCTGCGGCACAAATACAATGTCCGGTCCATCCCTATCCGCAAGGACGACGAGGTGCAGGTCGACTGCAACCTTCTCCTTCGGAGCTGCTGCGTCTCCGGTGCAAAGACTATTCAAAGCAGTGAGTAAAGTCCATTCGAGGACAAACACAAGCACAGTCGAAAATAAACCAAATTCAGATAAATCCTAAAGATTCCGAGCAGTAAATCAAAAGTACTCGGGCATCAAGCCCGATGGAGTTCAACGGTTACAACAATCACTCGGCATTCCGAGGCAAATTTAAAGCGTATTCAGGTTTCATGAGTCTGTTCACTCGGCCGGAGGAGGGCTGGCAGGCTCCACGAATGAGTCCAAGTAGATCCCATCAGCAATCCAAGTGGCGGCAGCGATGAAAGTCTCCATGAAGGACTGGAAGTCGTGCTTTTTGGTGTTAGCGACTTTGATCGCAGCCATCTTATCTTCATGAGCCTCCTTGCAATGGACTCGCACCAAGGAGAGCGCAAAGTCAGCACCGCACCGGGCAGAGGATTTCTTCCATTCTTGCACTCGGTCGGGGATCTTGTTCAGTCGAGTCATCAAGGATTCCAGGTCATTCTGAAGCGTCACCCCCGGCCAAAGCGATGAGTCGATTCGAGAGACAACCTCCTTCAGGCGTGTGAGGTATCTTGTGGCGCTGGCGATACGGGACTCCAGTCGGAGCACGTTCATCGCAGTTTCGTCGCAGATTGGGGAAGTGATAGGGTGCAGACCCGTCTCGGCCCTTCCAGTTTCTTCGTTGAAGTCTTGGCAGAGTTCTGCAGCCAAAAGTTAGTCAATCGACCGAGCAAGATCCGATCGCAAGCATCAATACAGTCGGATTAAAGGAAATACCTTCCAGCGCGAGATAAAGCTTCTTAGCGAGAGTCCTCAGATAAGCTTCTGTGTCATTCCTCTTGCGGATTGCAGATTCTAACTTTTCATTCAGGACGACCTTGTCCTTCTTCAGACCGGTCACTTCGCGGTTAGCTTCATTATGACAAGATTTTAGTTTGTTCACCTCTCCTTCAAGCGTTCCGATTGAAGCAAGCTTCTTGTTTGCGAGAGCGGTTTTGTCTTGGGCTGCTTTCTACGTGGCGGCGAGGTCCAAGTCTTTCTTCTCTAGAGCCAACTTCATTTTCTCAGCAAAAGAAGCAATCGAGTCAAAGAAGAGATCAAAGAGATATATTGAGAGTTAGTCGACAATCAGCTACCTTCCATACCAGTGGCCTTGTCTTGAGATTTTTTCAGATTTTGCTGAGCCAATTCCAAGTCTAAGTTAAGTTGCCTCTGCTTCTCCTCGAGTTCAGCAAACTTGGAAATAAGAGTACAAGACTTCTGCAGAAGGCAAAAGACAGATCAATCGATAGGATCAAAGGTGGTTCACTTCCGAGTGAATAAAACCTAGAGAAGTCCAATTAGACCCCAGCCGACTGCACACAGTCGACTGCGGTCTCAGGGGCTACACCCAGCGGGTGCGTTTAGCGTGCCCCCGCTGACTAAGACTCAACTCGTCTAGTCCGCCCGGACCAGGTTAAAAAAGTGCAGCAAGCTGTTAAGACCCCAGTCAACTACCAGTAGTCGACCGCGGTCTCGGGGACTACAACCAGTGGGTGCACTTGGCATGCCCCCACCGGTTCGGATCTTACTCGATCGGCCAGCCGGAGTCGAGTGTAAGGAGTAGAAAGAAAAGAACAAAAAACTCAGACCCCAGTCGACTGCCATCAGTCGACCGTGGTCTCGGGGACTATACCCAGTGGGTGCACTTAGCGTGCCCCCACCGGTTCTGATCCCACTCGCCCAGACCGAGTGGAAGAGCTAAACTACCAAAAACAACAAAACACCCAGTGGGTGCTCTAATTCGACGCAAACAACAGGAGATTGTGCAGAAGAAGATTTTTCGAGAACAAAAACAGTCGGAAAGTTTACTCACCTGGACATTGGCCCGAAGGGCGGCACTGGCGTCTTAGGCAGCCTGGCTGTTCTCGTGCATCGTCTTCACCCGCTGCATCATCATGTCAGCCTGTCGAATGGCTTCCGCAGCTGCTTCCAACTGGTTGTCCGGGACGGGGTAGCTAGTGAAAAAGTGTGCAGACGACCCAGGTGTGGTGGCTTGGAGCTCTGTGGCGTGTGGTTGGATAGTTGAAGGAACCACAGGTGCAGTCGACGGTGCGGGAGGCCCACTCGACAAGGGTGCAGCAAACGTCACAGAGGCCCTGCCCGCCTCTTCAGCTTGACGGACGGGAGGTGTTGGAGTTCGTTCTTGCCGAGCCACCCTGCCAGCTGCTACCTTCTTGCTCTTCCTGGGCTTAGGAGCCACATATTCATCGTCATCTGGAAGATCAATGATGTTGGGTGGAGCTGCAAGGCAGATCATTCGACCCCAAGTGAACCACACGAACGCAATCGACCAAAGAAATCCAGAACAAGATCACAAGAGTTTATACCTGGGTTGGAGGTCACAGCATCTTCCATTTCCTCGTCTTGGTACTGGAAAGAAGAGGTTCCTGACATAGCAGCACTGCAAAGACCCGTATTCAATCGGTTACGTCCGGTTAATCGAGTCGACGAAAAAGACAAGTCAGATGGTTACCCGAAGATAGTAGGAACGGTCACTTTGATCATGGGCAAAGCTTTTGGCAGTTTGGAAGAGGTGGCTTTCGGCGCTGGAGGCGGCGCAACTTTGGACTGCTTTGGAGCCTTTTCAGCCGGTGTTGGGGAAGACGTCCTAGGACGCTTCGAAGTCTGACCAGTCAGCGCGGCCACTAAGTCCGGAGCACTCGCCGGGTCGTGGGCTTGTTTGGATCTCCTCTCCTTGCAAGGAGGCGAGTCGACTTCTTCGTCACCAGTCGATTCGTCGCTCTCCTCGTCTTCCTCTGCCTCCGAATGCTCCTCACTGCTCTCGCCACCGCTCCCTTCTTCCTCAGCCTCTTGGTCCTGCACTCCGTTGGGCATTGAGTACATGTCGATGAGGGCCTGAAAGGACAATGATCAAAGGAAATTCAATCGACCATAAACAAGATGTCACTCGGTGAATCGAAAATATACTCGATAAGACAGAAGTATACCTGCTCCGGCTGGTGCGAGTTGTCGAATGGAACCACCCTCCTAGACCCCCGAGGGTTGTCTTTGTTGCTGGTGATCCCCATCAACCACTTCTCCAAGGTGTCCTCGCTGACGTCCTCCGGGTGGATCCGAGTGGAATCCTCGAGCCCAGAATATATCCACATCGGATGATCGCGCACCTGAAGAGGTTGGATGCGTCGACCGAGAAAGACCTCCAGCAGGTCCATCCCGGTCACCCCATCGCGGACAAGCTGGACGACCCGCTCGACCAGCACCTTGACCTGCACCTTCTCTTCTGGAACTACCTTCAGGGGGGCGGGCTTCTCCACTCGAGCCAAAGAAAAAGGAGGAAGTCCAGTCGACTGGCCGGGGGTCGGCTGATCCTTGCAGTAGAACCAAGTCGACTGCCAGCCCCGAACCGAGTCGGGAAGAATCATGGCTGGGAAAGTACTCTTGCTCCTCATCTGGATCCCCAGACCCCCGCACATCTGGATCACTTGTGTCCTCTTGTCACTTGACTTGGCCTTTTTGACCGACTGGGATCGGCAGGTGAAGATGTGTTTGAAAAGGCCCCAATGCGGTCGACAACCCAAGAAGTTTTCGCACATCGAAACAAAAACGGCCAGATATACTATAGTGTTTCGGGTGAAATGGTGGAGTTGAGCCCCAAAGAAGTTTCAAAAACCCCGGAAGAAAGGATGGGGGGCAGTGAGAATCCGCAATCTACGTGAGTGGCGAGGAGAACACACTCACCCTCCCTCGGCTGCGGCTCGGTTTCATCCCCCGGGAGCCGTGCTGACTTGTGGGGGATCAGTCCCCCCTCCACCAGGTCGTCGAGGTCGTCCTGGGTGATTGTCGAGCGGATCTAGTCGCCCTGGAACCAGCCCGCCGGCAGGCCGGATCTCGACGAGGATCCACCCCGGCTGGTCCGCTTGCCCTTCGCCTTCGCTGTCACCTTCTTCACGCGTTCCAGCACCACCGTCCTCTCCTTCCCCATGGCAGCGGGTCGAGCTCAAGTAAAGGCCCGGCGATGAGGGCGGAAGCGAGCGTGGTGGAGAGATTGAGAGAAGAAGAGAGAATGGGAGCGCACAGGGCAGAGGCCTGGTCCGAGGCCTTTTATAAGGTCGTCATCCGAGTGACTGACGGGTGGACCCAGGCGATCTAAACAAATCCCGCAACAGTCGCGCGTGCAATACGTGGCGAAAAAGGTGGCGCTGGGATCGAGGAGACTTGCCTAATCCGTCCCGATAACCTTGTTTCCGTTCGCCTGGTGCGCTTCCCAAAATTCGAATCCCGCAAGATCCACGGAGAGCAGAACAACCTATCAGACGGAAGACAAACATCCTCTGCATCATCATTCATAATTCTACTGTGAAAATTCACTCGACAAAAACCAAGAATGGACCACGGCGACTGACAAAGGAGTCGATGTCGTCACCTCAACTCATTGTTCCAGAACAGGATATACTCGTAACACAAAGAATGGGTCGGAAGTGTTCCCAACTCCTTCCCCACTCAAACCCTGATCCATTTGAGGGCTAATGATGAAGCTATGTACCTAGGGTAGGGTCATGGACCTGTCCGACATACCCTCCCCAAGGACATCTCTGCAAAGAATCAGAAGCAGTCGAAGAGAAACCATCATCCACTCGACCATGAAGATGCGCTCACTCGACCACCTTGAAGACACTCGACCACCAGAAGATGAGAAACTCTCCACTCTGCAACGGTCAAGACTTAAACCATAGCTTTATGGGCATTTATAACACTTTACTGTAGGCATTACCAGTAACGCCCCTCCTTTATGAACATTGAACCCTGTGTAACGGAGGGGAGCTGGGGTCCTGGCGCACTCTATATAAGCCACCCTCCTCCTCTAGGACAAGGGTTCGCACTTTTGTAAACACACACTCATATAATCCACTCGACTGCCTCAGGGCACCGAGACGTAGGGTTGTTACTTCCTCCGAGAAGGGCCTGAACTCGTAAAACTCGTGCGTACAACTCCTCCATAGCTAGGATCTTGCCTCCTCATACTTACCCCCCATTCTACTGTCAGTCTTAGATCCACGACACCCCCACCCTTGTGGAACCCTGGTGGGTCCCCTCGGGTGCTTTCTTCACCCAATATTTTTTATATATTCCAAAATAATTCTCCGTGAAGTTTCAGGACTTTTGGAGTTTTGCAGAATAGGTCTCTCAGATTTGCTCCTTTTCCCAGTCCAGAATTCCATTTGTCGGCATTCTCCCTCTTCATGCAGGCCTTGTGAAATAAGAGAGAAAAGGAAAAAGTATTGTAATATAATGTGTAATATCAGCCCATAATGCAATAAATATCAATATAAAAGCATGATGCAAAATAGACGTATCATTGACCTCACCATCAAGATGGTAGGAGCAGATTTCCTCTGCCGCTGCATTGCCCCCCTTCAGGACAAGGGAAGTTCAGCTTGGGATTACAAGAACACAGCTGATATCATGCGTGTGACCGCTGGGCTTGGCACCAACTTGACGATGATGCAACATAGAGTCCTCTACCACCAGCTCTTCTATACCACCGGCAAGTTCAAGCTGCCGACGAACGTAGTGCATTTGTGCAACAATTCCGCCAAGGATGCAATTATTGCGATGATGTCTAACTGCAATGCCCATAGCATCAAGGGTTGGCAAGAACCACCTGAAGACGCGGTTAGGAAATGGTTTGACACCCTGGTGGAGAAAACCTTTAGGGAGGAGAGGGACCTTATCCATAACACCACCAACGAAGAGCCGACACATAACGCCGGCAAGGCGGCAGAAGCAAGAATGGCCGGAGGCGGCGGTGAACTTGATATCATGGCAGCCGGTGTATAAGAAGAATCTGATGGTGGAATAATATATGAGTCACCGAAAAATCTTGCTGGGAGACGAGGCGAAGAAAATGTTGAGGGGCAAATGCACAGGGAGCCCCCTGTTTCCCCTGCCCCGGCAAGGAAACCTCGCACCCTTCGGAATGTTGTCTCTGGAGAGATAGTCCATCCTCCACCTTCAGGTGACGAAGTGTTTGACAAGGGAACGGTCGTCAAGTCCACTTGGCAGCAAGGATCTCGACGCCAAACTCCTCAACAACAGCAAATGCGACGCGCCTCTTTGAGGCAACCAACTACATCGGCTATTGGAGTAGTCGGGTCCTCTCGACCTTCTACACATACGCCAACCAAGCGAGAAATGACTCCCACACCGCCTCCTGCCTCTAGCACTAGACCCGAGGGCGAATACGACCTCTCTATCCTTAGAGACAAGGAGGAGGACAAAGAGTATCTGCCAACTGCTTCTATCAGTTCTTGATACATTGTTTTTGTTAATCTGATTTGTCCTACTTCGCTCTAGTTTGATAATGACGGTCTAACCTTGGCACAAAGGATGGCAAAGAAGGTGAGGACCAAAGTAGGGATGGGCCAACGACAAGCACAGCATCTGACGCAAACGTGGTGATCATCATCCCCCAACGCAGCCCCTAGCATGAGTCCACTATCTCCTTTCCTTTAGAGAGCATTGGCGTTGAGGTTGTTATTGCTGACATCATCGAGGAAGCAGGAGATGGGAACCACAAAGAAGAAGAATGCCCAGAGACATATCTTGTTGTGATGCCTCCATCGATCACTGCAGTGGAGCCAAACTCTCCGGCAGGCGCCTCCCTCTCTTGCATAGGAAGGCACGCCCGGCGCCCCTCTCAGGCTGGGCTCGGGGGCTCTCCTCTGGAGGGCCTCTGACCTAGCCAACGTCATGAGGGAGGCGCTTGGGCACCATGTGGAGGCGTGCTTCAGCGCACGCTTCCACCAGGACGGCACAAGGCACGGGGAGCCAGGTGCTCAGGAGTTCATCACCAAGGCAACCGAGGAACTTAAAGAGACGAGAGCTATGCGCGGCGACCGCCGCCCACCACCCAGCGCGGCTCCTTGTCCCGGCGAGGATAGCGAGCTGTGTGTCTACATCAACATCCCAGGGCTCAACAGGGCCGCATCTGAGGAGCGCTTCTGGCCATCATGGGTTGGCCGGTGCGAAGGCCCTCCTCACAGCTACGTTCACATGCCTTTTGACTTGCTGAGCAGGGCTGTCGGGCATCAGCGTCACAAGTTGAGCATCATGGCTGCTCAGGAGGCAAGGCTCCAGGCGAACCTGACGGAGATGACGACGGATCCTCGTGAGCTCCCTGGGTCTCCAGGGCCTCCCGAGGTTCAGGGCCTAGGCGGCTCATGATGTCTACTACACAACCTTCTTCTTGTAGACGTTGTTGGGCCTCCAAGTGCAGAGGTTTATAGGACAGTAGCAAATTTCCCTCAAGTGGATGACCTAAGGTTTATCAATCCGTAGGATGCGTAGGATGAAGATGGTCTCTCTCAAGAAACCCTGCAACCAAATAACAAAGAGTCTCTTGTGTCCCCAACACACCCAATACAATGGTAAATTGTATAGGTGCACTAGTTCGGCGAAGAGATGGTGATACAAGTGGTATATGGATGGTAGATAAAGGTTTTTGTCATCTGAAAATATAAAAACAGCACGGTAACTAATGATTAAACTGAGCACAAACGGTATTGCAATGCGTTGAAACAAGGCCTAGGGTTCATACTTTCATTAGTGTAAGTCCTCTCAACAATAATATCATAATTGGATCACATAACTATCCCTCAACATGCAACAAAGAGTCACTCTAAAGTCACTAATAGCGGAGAACGAACGAAGAGATTATGGTAGGGTACGAAACCACCTCAAAGTTATTCTTTCCAATCAATCCGTTGGGCTATTCCTATAAGTGTCACAAACAGCCCTAGAGTCCGTACTAGAATAACACCTTAAGACACAAATCAACCAAAACCCTAATGTCACCTAGATACTCCAATGTCACCTCAAGTATCCGTGGGTATGATTATACAATATGCATCACACAATCTCATATTCATCTATTCAACCAACACATAGAACCTCAAAGAGTGCCCCAAAGTTTCTATCGGAGAATCATGATGAAAACGTGTGCCAACCCCTATGCATAGGTTCATGGGTGGAACCCGCAAGTTGATCACCAAAACATACATCAAGTGAATCACGTGATATCCCATTGTCACCACAGATACGCACGGCAAGACATACATCAAGTGTTCTGAAATCTTTAAAGACTCAATCCGATAAAATAACTTCAAAGGGGAAACTCAATCCATTACAAGAGAGTAGAGGGGGAGAAGAAACATAAGATCCAACTATAATAGCAAAGCTCGCGATACATCAAGATCGTATCATCTCAAGAACACGAGAGAGAGAGAGAGAGAGAGAGAGAGAGATCAAACACATAGCTACCGGTACATACCCTCAGCCCCGAGGGTGGACTACTCCCTCCTTGTCATGGAGAGCGCCGGGATGATGAAGATGGACACCGAAGAGGGATTCCCCCTCCGGCAGGGTGCCAGAACGGGTCTAGATTGGTTTTTGGTGGCTACGGAGGCATCTGGCGATGTAACCCCCGATCTATTGTGTTCTCCGGTCGTTTTAGGGTATATGGAGATATATAGGCGGAAGAAGTATGTCAGGGGAACCACGAGGGGCCCACGAGGGTGGAGGGCGCGCCCAGGGGGTGGGCGCCCCCCCCTACCTCATGGCTTCCTCGAAGCTCCCTTCACGTGGACTCCAAGTCTCCCGAGTTTCTTTCCTTCCAAAAATAAGTTCCGTGAAGTTTCAGGTCAATTGGACTCCGTTTGATTTTCCTTTCTGCGATACTCTAAAACAAGGTAAAAACAGAAACTGACACTGGGCACTCGGTTAATAGGTTAGTCCCAAAAATCATATAAAATAGAATATAAATGCATATAAAACATCCAAGGTTGATAATATAATAGCATGGAACAATAAAAAATTATAGATACGTTGGAGACGTATCAGCATTCCCAAGCTTAATTCCTACTCGTCCTAGAGTAGGTAAATGATAAAAACAGAATTTTTGATGTGGAATGCTACCTAACATATTTATCATGTATATGTCTTTATTGTGGCAAGAATATTCAGATCCATAAGATTCAAGACAAAAGTTTCATATTGAAATAAAAACAATAATACTTCAAGCATACTAACTAGGCAATTATGTCTTCTCAAAATATCATGGCTAAAGAAAGCTATCCCTACAAAATCATATAGTCTGGCTATGCTCTATCTTCACCACACAAAGTATTTAAATCATGCACAACCCCGATGACAAGCCAAGCAATTGTTTCATACTTTTGATGTTCTCAAACGTTTTCAATCTTCACGCAATACATGAGCGTGAGCCATGGACATAGCACTATGGGTGGAATAGAATGGTGGTTGTGGAGAAGACAAAAAGGAGAAGATAGTCTCACATCAAATAGGCGTATCAACGGGCTATGGAGATTCCCATCAATAGATATCAATGTGAGTGAGTAGAGATTGCCATGCAACGGATGCACTAGAGCTATAAATGTATATGAAAGCTCAACAAAAGAAACTAGTGGAAGACCTAGTATACAAGCCAAGTGACCTAGGGCATTTTGAGGAAGCCCGTCATTGGAATATACAAGCCAAGTTCTATAATGAAAGATTCCCACTAGTATATGAAAGTGACAACATAGGAGACTCTATGTCATGAAGATCATGGTGCTACTTTGAAGCACAAGTGTGGTAAAAGGATAGTAGCGTTGCCCCTTCTCTCTTTTTCTCTCATTTTTATTTATTTGTTTATTTATATTTTTTTATTTGGGCCTTCTCTTTTTTATGGCCTCTTTTTTATTTGGGCTTCTTCGGCCTCTTTTTTTTCTTTTTCGTCTGGCGTCTCATCCCGACTTGTGGGGGAATCATAGTCTCCATCATCCTTTCCTCACTGGGACAATGCTCTAATAATGATGATCATCACACTTTTATTTACTTACAACTCAAGAATTACAACTCGATACTTAGAACAATATATGACTCTATATGAATGCCTCCGGCGGTGTACGGGGATATGCAATGACTCATGAGTGACATGTATGAAAGAATTATGAACGATGGCTTTGCCACCAATACGATGTCAACTACATGATCATGCAAAGCAATATGACAATGATGAAGCGTGCCATAACAAACGGAACGGTGGAAAGTTGCATGGCAATATATCTCGGAATGGCTATGGAAATGCCATAATAGGTAGGTATGGTGTCTGTTTTGAGGAAGATATATGGTGGGTTTATGGTACCGGCGAAAGTTGCGCGGTACTAGAGAGGCTAGTAATGGTGGAAGGGTGAGAGTGCGTATAATCCATGGACTCAACATTAGTCATAAAGAACTCACATACTTATTGCAAAAATCTATAGTTATCGAAACAAAGTACTACGCGCATGCTCCTAGGGGGATAGATTGGTAGGAAAATACCATCTCTCGTCCCCGACCGCCACTCATAAGGAACACAATCAATAAATAAATCATGCTCCGACTTCATCACATAACGGTTCACCATACGTGCATGCTACGGGAATCACAAACTTTAACACAAGTATTTCTCAAATTCACAACTACTCAACTAGCATGACTCTAATATCACCATCTTCATATCTCAAAACAATCATCAAGTATCAAACTTCTCATAGTATTCAATGCACTTCATATGAAAGTTTTTATTATATCCCTCTTGGATGCCCATCATATTAGGACTAGTTTCATAACCAAAGAAAACTACCATGCTGTTCTAAAGACTCTCAAAATGATATAAGTGAAGCGTGAGAGTTCATTAATTTCTATAAAATAAAACCACCACCGTGCTCTAAAAAGATATAAGTG
Source organism: Triticum dicoccoides (assembly GCF_002162155.2). Taxonomy (NCBI): domain Eukaryota; kingdom Viridiplantae; phylum Streptophyta; class Magnoliopsida; order Poales; family Poaceae; genus Triticum; species Triticum dicoccoides. The sequence goes on along the minus strand of NC_041382.1, from coordinate 175,405,252 downwards.
AAGCACTAGAGCAAATGACAAACTACTCTGAAAGGTATAAGTGAAGATCAATGAGTAGTCGAACAATTATGCAACAATATGAAGACTCTCTAACATTTAATAATTTAAGATCTTGGTATTTTATTAAAACAGCAAGAAAAGCAAAACAAAATGACATTCTAAGAATAGCAAACATCATGTGAAGAAGCAAAAACTTAGGATCAACCGAAACTAACCGATAGTTGTTGAAGAAGAAAGGTGGGATGCCAACCGGGGCATCCCCAAGCTTAGAAGCTTGAGACTTCTTGAAATATTATCTTGGGATGCCTTGGGAATACCCAATATTGAGCTTTTGTGTCTCCTTAATTCCTCTCATATCACGGTCTCCCTAAATCTCAAAAGCTTCATCCACACAAAACTCAACAAGGACTCGTGAGATAAGTTAGTATAAACCATTGCCAAAACCTTATCATACTCTACTGTAGAAAATCACTAAAATTATTATTCAACATTTCATACTAAATTCCTCTGCATATTTAATAGTCCTATCCTCAAATAGAATCATTAAAGAAGCAAACATATGCAAACAATGCAAACATAACAGCAATCTGCCAAAACAGGACAGTCTGTAAAGAGTGCAGCAAGATCCATACCTCCCTAGATCCAAAATTTATGAAAGAAAATTCCCACTGTATTAAATATATCATAGATTAATATGCAAAAGGTTTCAACATTTTATCACATCCTGACTTTTCTAGGGAATTATTTAGCAGCGGTAAACTTTCTGTTTTCAAACGGCAACATGAAGACTTGTAAAATAGGCATAGTAAAGGATATCAATGCCACTTTTATTGAAATAAAAGATACAAAACATTGTTCTAAATAAAACAAAACAAATCCTAACAAAATAAATTGACTCTCCAAGCAAAACACATACATGTGGTGAATAAAAATATAGCTCCAAGTAAAGTTACTGATGAACGAAGACGAAAGAGGGGATGCCTCCCGGGGCATCCCCAAGCTTAGGCTCCTGGTTGTCCTTGAATATTACCTTGGGGTGCCTTGGGCACCCCCAAGCTTAGGCTCTTGCCACTTATTATTCCATAGTCCATCGAATCTTTACCCAAAACTTGAAAACTTCACAACACAAAACTTAACAGAAAACTCGTAAGCTCCGTTAGTATAAGAAAGCAAATCACCATCATAAGGTGCTGTAATGAACTCATTATAAATTAATATTGGTGTAATATCTACTGTATTCCAACTTCTATATGGTTCATACCCTCCAATACTACTCATAGATTCATCAAAATAAGCAAACAACACATAGAAAACAGAATATGTCAAAAACAGAACAGTCTGTAGTAATCTGTAGGTTTCGACCACTTCTGGAACTCATAAAATTCTAAAATAAATTTGTGGACCTGATAAATTTGTCTATTAATCATCTTCAAAAAGAATTAACTAAATATCACTCTTCAATAAAAAATGGAAGCAATTCTCGTGAGCGCTAAAGTTTCTGTTTTTTACAGCATGATCATAAAGACTTCACCCAAGTCTTCCCAAAGGTTCTACTTGGCACAAACACTAATTAAAACATAAAACCACATATAAACAGAGGCTAGATGAATTATTTATTACTAAACAGGAGCAAAAAGCAAGGAACAAAAATAAAATTGGGTTGCCTCCCAACAAGCGCTATCGTTTAACGCCCCTAGCTAGGCATGATGATTTCAATGATGCTCACATAAAAGATAAGAATTGAAACATAAAGAGAGCATCATGAGGAATATGACTAGCACATTTAAGTATAACCCACTTCCTATGCATAGGGATTTTGTGAGCAAACAACTTATGGGAACAATAATCAACTAGCATAGGAGGGCAAAACAAGCATAACTTCAAAACTTTAAGCACATAGAGAGGAAACTTGATATTATTGCAATTCCTACAAGCATATATTCCTCCCTCATAATAATTTTCAATATCATCATGAATGAATTAAACAATATAACCAGCACCTAAATCATTATTTTCATGATCTACAAGCATAGAAATTTTATTACTCTCCACATAAGCAAAATTCTTCTCATTCGGAATAGTGGGAGTATCATAAGAAACTCGAATACTATAAATTGTTTCCACATTAAAAGAGTAATGTTCAGAAAAGGGGTAATCATAATCATGACAAGTTTTATAAATATAATCACTTTTTATAGCATAAGTATCATCACAATAATCATCATAAGTAGGAGGCATGCTATCATCATTATAAATTTGCATATCAAAACTTGGGAGACTAAAAATATCATCTTCATTAATCATAGCTTCCCCAAGCTTGGGACAAACATTAATTGCAGCAAATATATTCTCAAAAACATCATTTTCATCAAACATAGCATCCCCAAGCTTGGGCCTTTTCATATCATAAGCATAATCACTCTCATCATTAATAGTATGGATAGCACCAATAGTATAGCAATTATCATATTCTTCCAAGCAAGTGCCAAAAAGATTTTCAAGATCATAAGAAGTATCATTATCTTCCACAATTATATTTTCATGAGGCACAATAGTAATAGGAGCAACATTGTTTGGGAGAGATATCTTTTTACCTCTCTTCCTTTTTCTTTTCTTCTTCTTCACCACATCATGTGTGGGTTCAATCCTGTTTTTGGAGCTCCTTATTAATGAGATTGGTTGAATAGGAGGCTCCTCCTCGTTACCTGATTCATCATAAGAAATAATAGGAGGGTATTAGGAAGTCTCTTCCCTTTCATTAGTATTCTCTTCATCTTCTATTTGTTTTCTTTTCTTTATGTAGTTGGCAATATAAGGATTTTCAATACAATTCACCGCACAATACATATAAATTTCCTCTAGATAAAAGCCAAGAAGTTTATCACGGGCAAATACTGGAAGATAGTTAGTTATACGTTTCATTTCTTTGTAACCCATAAGCAAACTGAGTTCATTATGATGTGCAAGGGAATCAAGTCATCACAATTTTTGGACACGATTAGATCATGAAACAATTTGCATCGGATGGTTAAATGACCACGTTCATTGCAAAGCTCACAAGTATGGCCAAGAAAATTTAAATTTTCAGCACAATCATATAGCCTTTCTTGCAACAATTTAGTTTCTAAGTACCTATGCTTCTTGCAAAATCTGTCTTCCCTATTTGGTGTGTACTTACAAACCCAATGCACTCCACAAAAATTGACATGTTTATAGGAGACATTTTCATCATAACTAGTGCAATCATCATTAGTACAATGGATATTCAAGGAGTTCATACTAACAACACTGCACTCATGCTCATCATTCAAAGATTTTGTGCCAAATATTTTAATGCATTCTTCTTCTAACACTTCGGCACAATTTTCTTTTCCATCATACTCACGAAAGATATTAAAAAGATGAAGTGTATGAGACAAACTCAATTCCATATTTTCGTAGTTTTCTTTTATAGACTAAACTAGTGATAAAACAAGAAATTAAAAGACTTGATTGCAAGATCTAAAGATATACCTTCAAGCACTCACCTCCCCGGCAACGGCGCCAGAAAAGAGCTTGATGTCTACTACACAACCTTCTTCTTGTAGACGTTGTTGGGCCTCCAAGTGCAGAGGTTTGTAGGACAGTAGCAAATTTCCCTCAAGTGGATGACCTAAGGTTTATCAATCCATAGGAGGCGTAGGATGAAGATGGTCTCTCTCAAGCAACCCTCCAACCAAATAACAAACAGTCTCTTGCGTCCCCAACACTACCAATACAATGGTAAATTGTATAGGTGCACTAGTTTGGCGAAGAGATGGTGATACAAGTGGTATATGGATGGTAGATAAAGGTTTTTGTAATCTGAAAATATAAAAACAGCAAGGTAACTGATGATAAAACTGAGCACAAGCGGTATTGCAATGCGTTGAAACAAGGCCTAGGGTTCATACTTTCACTAGTGTGAGTCCTCTCAACAATAATATCATAATTGGATCACATAACTGTCCCTCAACATGCAACAAGGAGTCACTCCAAAGTCACTAATAGGGGAGAACGAACGAAGAGATTATGGTAGGGTACGAAACCACCTCAAAGTTATTCTTTCCAATCAATCCATTGGGCTATTCCTATAAGTGTCACAAACAGCCCTAGAGTTCGTACTAGAATAACACCTTAAGACACAAATCAACCAAAACCCTAATGTCACCTAGATACTCCAATGTCACCTCAAGTATCCGTGGGTATGATTATACGATATGCATCACACAATCTCAGATTCATCTATTCAACCAACACATAGAACCTCAAAGAGTGCCCCAAAGTTTCTATCGGAGAATCACGACAAAAACGTGTGCCAACCCCTATGCATAGGTTCATGGGCGGAACCCGCAAGTTGATCACCGAAACATACATCAAGTGAATCAAGCGATATCCCATTGTCACCACAGATACGCACGACAAGACATACATCAAGTGTTCTCAAATCCTTAAAGACTCAATCTGATAAGATAACTTCAAATGGGAAACTCAATCCATTACAAGAGAGTAGAGGGGGAGAAGAAACATAAGATCCAACTATAATAGCAAAGCTCGTGATACATCAAGATTGTATCATCTCAAGAAAATGAGAGAGAGAGAGAGAGAGAGAGAGAGAGAGAGAGATCAAACACATAGCTACTGGTACATACCCTCAGCCCCGAGGGTGGACTACTCCCTCCTTGTCATGGAGAGCGCCGGGATGATGAAGATTGCCACCGGAGAGGGATTCCCCCTCCAGCAGGGTACCGGAACGGGTCTAGATTGGTTTTCGGTGGCTACGGAGGCTTCTGGCGGCGGAACTCCCGATCTATTGTGCTCTCCGATCATTTTAGGGTATATGGAGATATATAGGCAGAAGAAGTACGTCAGGGGAGCCATGAGGGGCCCACGAGGGTGGAGGGCGCGCCCAAGGGGTGGGCATGCCCCCTACCGCGTGGCTTCCTCGAAGCTCCCTGGACGTGGACTCTAAGTCTCCCGGGTTGCTTTCCTTCCAAAAATAAGTTCCGTGAAGTTTCAGGTCAATTGGACTCTGTTTGATTTTCCTTTTCTGCGATACTCTAAAACAAGGTAAAAACAGAAACTGGCACTGGGCTCTGGGTTAATAGGTTAGTCCCAAAAATCATATAAAATAGCATATAGATGCATATAAAACATCCAAGGTTGATAATATAATAGCATGGAACAATCAAAAATTATAGATACGTTGTAGACGTATCAACTCATGAGGAGCGACTTCGGCGACACGCATCTTCACCTACCTTGAGCTTCTTCAGCAACGGTACCAGGTGACATCTTTATGGTTTGTTTAGTTGGGGCGCCCCTCAGGCAGTATTATCCCCAACCTGCATGGGTCCGTCCCTGTGGCATGTATCCTTCCTGCATCTATCAGAACTGGCTCTACCTTCGATCATTAGCTGCCTTATGATTATCACTTGTTTGCCTGGTGCTCTATCGCCCTTCGCGGCCTCCCCGCGCTGCTGACCCGCATCTTGCTCGTCCCGCAATGGGGGCTACACATGCTGGCACGGTGCTTGTGCTCGGGTCCGTCCCTGCAACGTTGAGAAATCTGAGAGATCGAGCTCTGGCTCACGGCCTACCCCGCGCACGTCACCTCACTAGGTCCTCAGTGCCTTCATCTTCTTGCAGAATGATCAGTGGCGGGACAACAAGTGTGGTCATGCGTTGTGTTCTTCTCCATGGACTAACTCGCAGGAACCCCGAGAGCTTAACTATGGACGGGCCCTACCGCCCGCCCCTTTTTCCAAGCAATTCGCTTGCATGTTAAAGTGGGGGCTCCTGAGCACCACGCCTTAGGATTCCCTACTGGCTCTCTAGCCCTCACCCCCTGGCCTTGACCACGGCATCGCGACCTGGCACACCAGCGGCGGCTGAGCCTCGCTCGAGGTCCGGGACCTGAGGAGGTAGAGCACCTAGATGAGCGAGGAAAAGGGGGAGGCCGGCATGATCCCTACCTAGAAGCGCCACCTCTAAGGCGTGACAAGACGGTGCATGAAAGCACAATTGCTCCCTGGGTGATTTTGGTAATTAATGACAACATATTTTTTGTTGGACTAATATTTTTATCTAGCATATTCCAGATAGTTCAACAAAGGTGTGGCATGGACAAGAGGATGTGGAACCCCTTCAAGAAGCTAAGGACAGAAGATTGGCAAAATCTCAAGGCTCTTCATTTCTATTTTAGTGATCCAAGATCACATTGAGTCCATAGGAAAGCTAATACTATTAAAAGGGGATGAGGTGTTTCTTAATGGCTTGCTTGCTCAAAGTGCTTAGTGATATGCTCCAAAGCCCTCAACCACTTTCTCATTTCCACATATGTCCCAAACCAAAAGTCAAACTCGGCCCCACCGATTTGATCTATCAGGCGCCACCGGGCTCACTTGACATAGCCACTGCCAGAAACCCTAATCAACTCGATCTCATCGATGGGACCTCGGTCTCACCGAGATGGACTTGCAAACTATCTATTGCCTATTGCAATCATTTCGGTCCCACCGAGTTTCCCTTACCAACTCTTTGTCTGCTTATTACCAAAATCGGTCCCACCGAGTTTGTGTAATTGGTCAAACTGAGTTAATGTTTTACCCTAACCCTAGCACATCGGTCCCATCGTCGATCATATCGGTCCCACCGAAAAACCTAATGTTCACATTTTGAACTGAATCAGTCTAACCGAGTTTTACTATTCAGTCCCACCAAGTTTGGTAAATTGTGTGTAACGGCTAGATTTTGTGTGGAGGTTATATATACCCCTCCACCCTTCCTCCATTCATGGAGAGAGCCATCAGAACGTGCCTACACTTCTACTACGCATTTTCTGAGAGAGAACCACCTACTCATGTGTTGAGACCAAGATATTCAAATCCAACCACAAGAATCTTGCTCTCTAGCCTTCCCCAAGTTGCTTTCCACTCAAATCATATTTCCACCATATCCAAATCTGTGAGAGAGATTTGAGTGTTTGGGAGACTATCATTTGAAGCACAAGAGCAAGGAGTTCATCATCAACACACCGTCTATTACCTTTTGGAGAGTGGTGTCTCCCAGATTGGTTAGGTGTCACTTGGGAGCCTCCATTAAGATTGTGGAGTTGAACCAAGGAGTTTGTAAGGGCAAGGAGATCGCCTACTTCGTGAAGATCTACCCAAGTGAGGCAAGTCCTTCGTGGGCGATGGCCATGGTGGGATAGACAAGGTTGCTTCTTCGTGGACCCTTAGTGGGTGGAGCCCTCCGTGGACTCGCGCAACCGTTACCCTTTGTGGGTTGAAGTATCCATCAACGTGGATGTACGATAGCACCACCTATCGGAACCACGCCAAAAATCTCCGTGTCTCCAATTGCGTTTGCACACTCCAATCCCATCCATTTACTTTCTTGTAGCTTGCATGTTTTACTTTTCGCCGCTCATATACTCTTGCCATGCTTGCTTGAAATGTATTGTGAATGCTTAAACTTGTGTTAAAACTCCACCTTAATCTAAAGAATTTAAAAATTGCTACTTTTCTTTGTTGAGGGTCTAATCACCCCCCTCTGGACACCTCTTCTCGATCCTTTCAGTGCACAAGGGAACCGCCACAGGCTAACTAAGATAAGTCACCCATACACATCAGCATCAACCTCACGACCTAGTCCCTCGACCCTCGCAACCTCGCTCGGGCAATGTCGCTTTCCTTTTTGCCCATTGGGGAGCTGCTTACACGCCAAAGGGAACCTCCTGAGCATCGCGCCTCAGGAGCTCTCACCGGACCTCGGGCCGCTCACTTCCTGGCTTTGACCAAGGCATTGCGACCTGTCATACCAGCGGCGGCTGAAGCCTGCCTAGGGACTAGGTCATGCCGGCGTAGAGCACTAAGCTTCCACGAGGACGAAAAGGGGGAACCGTGCCGGAGTGGGATACGCAATTTCAACGCAAAGTTAAGGAGGATATCATTAAAACAAAAGCTTTATAGTTCTTTACATACCCCCACGGGGCTCGTAACATTCCGCGCAGGGAAACAAAAGAAGAAAACCTCGAAGGACCAGGCCGCTGGGTATCACCGGCGACGCCGACGCCGAGCGGACGTCGCTGCCGCGCTCCTGGCACGGTGAGAGCTCGGCGGCATGTAGTTGTTATCGCTGGACTCTGGAGAATCGCTGGGCTCGAGAGAGTCGCTCGATTCCCAGGAGTCGTCGCTGCTGCTGGAGGAGCTTCCGGCAAGACCGGAGGCGGGCTCGATGGTCATGGCCGCGCCACGCGGGCTGCTTCCCCCGGGGCAGCACTCCAGCCATCAGCCCTCCTCATCAAAGACCTTGGAGAACAATGTGGAGGCACCATCGTACTCAAAATGGATGGCGAGGGCCCCTTCTGGGTGACAGGCATGGGCGACCTCGCGCCCATCCTCGGGTCATGAAGATGCCGCCCGGGGGGACGACCTTGAGCTCCGCCCCGGTAGCCAGGCTGCAGCACCCGGCGTGCTGCAGCCACAGCTCGAGCGGCCCCCTTGGCAGCATATCCTCGGCAAAGAACTGCGGGAACTGGATCCACGTGCGGGCGGCATTGCCGCCCACACCGCGAACTCACGCGAGGAGCCCTCGGCATGGGTTCGCGGACCGACTGGCCGTGCAGCCCTAGCCTGGCCACCGTGGTCGTGGATCGCATGGTGTTGGGCACTGCTGCCCTCTCCAGAGCCCTGCGCATGGGCGTATAGAGGGAGCGGGAAGCCAGGCAGAGGTCACTCATACCAAGGTTGCGTCACCTCTGGCCTTTCGCCGACATCGCGAGGGTGGTTAAACCTCTTCTTCCGTAGAAGCGGTTCAGACTCCTCCTGAGGGGCCTTTCCCTTTTCCGCCTTGGAGAACCTCCTGATCGGTGCCATGGGAGCTATGGCAAGACGGCAAGACAAGAAAGAAGAATAAGATGAAGCAGGCGGTGAGAAGACGGAGATGAGCAAGAGGGGCTCCACCCCTGCCCACAATTATAGCCTGAGGGAGGCCAACCACCGGCCTCCATGATCCCACGCAATGATGCTTTTCTCTGCATGCAGCGGAGTCTTGTCAAGTCAAATGGATATCGAGGCAGCATGGGGAAGCGAATGTCGGTATCAAAACCGATGGATCTTGGGTAGGGGGTCCCGAACTGTGCGTCTAGGATCGATGGAAATAGGAGACGGGGGACACGATATTTACCCAGGTTCGGGCCCTCTCGATGGAGGTAATACATGATGACCCACAAGTATAGAGGATCTATCGTAGTCCTTTCGATAAGTAAGAGTGTCGAACCCAACGAGGAGCAGAAGGAAATGATAAGCGGTTTCCAGCAAGGTATTCTCTGCAAGTACTGAAATAAGTGGTAACAGATAGTTTTGTGATAAGATAATTTGTAACGAGCAACAAGTAACAAAAGTAAATAAGGTGCAGCAAGGTGGCCCAATCCTTTTTGTGGCAAAGGACAAGCCTGGACAAACTCTTATATGATGTAAAGCGCTCCCGAGGACACATGGGAATATCGTCAAGCTAGGTTTCATCACGATCATATGATTCGCGTTCGGTACTTTGATAATTTGGTATGTGGGTGGACCGGTTCTTGGATGCTGCCCTTACTTGGACAAGCATCCCACTTATGCTTAACCTCTATCGCAATCATCCGCAACTACAACAAAAGTATTAAGGTAAACCTAACCATAGCATGAAACATATGGATCCAAATCAGCCCCTTACGAAGCAACGCATAAACTAGGGTTTAAGCTTCTGTCACTCTAGCAACCCATCATCTACTTATTACTTCCCAATGCCTTCCTCTAGGCCCAAATAATGGTGAAGTGTCATGTAGTCGACATTCACATAACACCACTAGAGGAGAGACAACATACATCTCATCAAAATATCGAACGAATACCAAATTCACATGACTACTAATAGCAAGACTTCTCCCATATCCTCAGAAACAAAAGTAACTACTCACAAAGCATAAACATGTTCATAATCAGAGGGGTATTAATATGCATATAGGATCTGAACATATGATCTTCCACCAATTAAACCAACTAGCATCAACTACAAGGAGTAATTAACACTACTAGCAACCTACTAGCACCAATTCCGGACTTGGAGACAAGAATTGGATACAAGAGATGAACTAGGGTTTTGAGATGAGATGGTTGTGATGAAGATGTTGATGGAGATTGCCCTGTCCCGATGAGAGGAGCGTTGGTGATGACGATGGCGATGATTTCCCCCTCTGGGAGGGAAGTTTCCCCGGCAGAACAGCTCCGCCAGAGCCCTAGATTGGTTCCGCCCAGGTTCCGCCTCGTGGCGGCGGAGTTTCGTCCGAGAAGATGGATTATGATTTTTTTCCCATCGAAAGACTCCATATAGTAGAAGATGGCCATCGAAGGGCCACCAGGGGGCCCACAGGTAGGGGGCGCGCCCCCACCCTCGTGGGCAGGGTGTGCCCCCTGGTGAGTTTCTTGCTCTTAGTATTTTTTATATATTTGGAAAACATCTTTCGTGAAGTTTCAGGACTTTTGGAGCTATGCAGAATAGGTCTCTAATATTTGCTCCTTTTCCAGCCCAGAATCCCAGCTGCCGGTATTCTCCCTCTTTATGTAAACCTTGTAAAATAAGAGAGAATAGGCATAAGTATTGTGACATAATGTGTAATAACAGCCCATAATGCAATAAATATTGATATAAAAGCATGATGCAAAATGGACGTATCAACTCCCCCAAGCATAGACCTTGCTTGTCCTCAAGCGAAAAGCCGAAATCGAAAAATATGTCCACATGTTTAGAGATAGAGGTGTCGATAAAAATACAATATGGACATGAGGGCATCATGATCATTCTTAGAATAACAACTCATATAATTCGTGTCATATGATCTCTAATGCTAGAGTAATAATTCAATCACAATATCAAGTATGAATCATAAACTTCATTGAAAACTAACAAACTACAATCTCAGTCGTTGAAGCAATTGCAATTTATCATAACATAGGAAAGAGTCAATGTATAAGAGCTTTTCAGCAAGTCCACATACTCAACTATCATATAATCTTTCACAATTGCTGACACTCATGCAATACTTATGGGTATGGAGTTTTAACCGGACACAGAGAAAGAAAGGGGCTTATAGTTTTGCCTCCCAACATTTTACCTCAAGGGTAATGTCAACAGTAATAGTTCATGAAAACTCACATCCAATTAGCCATATATACCAGGATCTTACCAACATATTGTGCTTGCCAAAGGATAAAATGTAAAAAGGAAGGGTGAGGATCACCATGACTCTTATGCAATGTAGGAGATAAAAGTAAAAGATAGGCCCTTCGCAGAGGGAAGCAGAGGTTGCCATGCGCTTTTATCGTTTGGATGCACAAAATCTTAATGCGAAAGGACGTCACTTTATATTGCCACTTGTGATATCGAACTTTATTATGCAGTCTGTCGCTTTCATTACTTCCATATCACACGCTCGTATAAAGCTTATTTCCCCCACACCAATCAATCATACATATTTAGAGAGCAATTTTTATTGCTTGCACCGATGACAACTTACTTGAAGGATCTTACTCAATCCATAGGTAGATATGGTGGACTCTTATGGCAAGACTGGTTTAAGGGTATTTGGAAGCACAAGTAGTATCTCTACTTGGTGCAATGAATTTGGCTAGCATGAGGGGGAAAGGCAAGCTCATCATGTTGGAAGATCCAAGACAATATAATTTATCCCAGATGTAAGAAAACATAACCCATTACGTTGTCTTCCTTGTCCAATGTCAACTCTTTAGCATGTCATATTTTAATGAGTGCTCACAATCATAAAAGATGTCCAAGATAGTATATTTATATGCGAAGACCTCTCTTCCTTTATTACTTCCTATTAATTGCAACGATGACCAAAACTGTGTTTGTCAACTCTCAACAACTTTTATTCATCATACTCTTTCTATGTGAGCTCATTACTCTCCATAAGACTCATATGATCTCTTTGTTTCTTTTTATTTCTTTCTCTTTTCTTTTATTCATCTAAGATCATGGCAAAATAATCAAGCCCTTAACTCAACACTAATCTTTATTATATAGCTCATGGACTCGATTACATAGAAGGATAATAAAGCAAAACTCACAACTAGATCACACTAAGAACTTTTATTCTACTAGATCAAGATATTATCAAAAGGATCGAACTAAGGCAAACGGTAAAGATAAAAGTGATGGTGATACGATACCGGGGCACTCCCCCAAGCTTGGCAGTTGCCAAGTGGAGTGCCCATACCAGATACTCAATTCTTCTTTGTTGGTGGAGAAGGTGGAGTCGTTGATGATGGACAGTCGCACATCAAGCGTAGGAGGTCTTCTAACTTGCGGATAATGCCCTTGAGTGCGATGATATGCTCCTTCAACAAAATATTTTCACGTGTGAGATACTTATTTTGTATACAAGCTAACTCGATCATCTTGAAAGATTCGATCTCAGTTGGGGTAAGAAGATTGTGATCAAGTTGAAGGATGTCTTCTGTTGCCGGAGCTTGGTCCTCCGTGGCCTTCTTGATCCCTTCATCCTTGTTGGTCTCCATGGGTTCTTCTCTCTTCATCTCTATCTTCATTAGCCAAGCATCATTGCCTCGTGGTTGGAGGAGGAGGGAGACGACATAGTGCCTGGCCTTGACAACCCTGGAAGAAAATAGCTCGAAACAAAGACAGGAGATTTTTGCATGATACGGGAGTCAAAACCCCTGGGAGATTATATAATGAATTTTTACTGACCAAAATACGTGTCGTGTATGAAAACGGAGTCCGGAGAGCACACGAGGTGCCCACGAGGTAGGGGCGCGCCCAGTAGGGTAGGGCGCGTCCACCCTCGTGGAGCCCTCGTGTCCTTCTCGGACTGCTGCTTATTTTTCTATTTTTCTAAATATTCCAAAACGGAGAAATATTGGCTTAAAAACTGTTTTGGAGTCGGTTTACTTACCGTACCACATACCTATTCCTTTTCGGAGTCTGAAACATTCTGGAAAGTGTCCCTTCTGTATTCCTCCGGGGTTACGGTTTCAATAACAGTGGTTTCAACATTTATGGGATTAGCTGAGATATAATGTTTGATTCTTTGACCATTCACCACCTTCAGATTTGTGCCTTTGAAGTTGTTGATATTTATGGCACCGGAACGGTAGACCTCCTCGATAACGTAGGGACCTTCCCATTTAGAGAGAAGTTTTCTTGCAAAAAATCTTAAACGAGAGTTGTATAGCAATACATAATCACCTACATTAAACTCACGCTTTTGTATCCTTTTATCATGTCATCTTTTAACTTTTTCTTTAAACAACTTGGAATTTTCGTAGGCTTGGGTTCTCCATTCATCAAGTGAGCTAATATCAAATAACCTCTTCTCACCGGCAAGTTTCAAATCATAATTAAGTTCTTTACTGGCCCAATAGGCCTTGTGTGCTAGTTCGAGAGGTAAGTGACATGCTTTTCCATAGACCATTTTATATGGAGACATACCCATAGGATTTTTATATGCAGTTCTATAGGCCCATAATGCATCATCAAGTTTCTTGGACCAATTCTTTCTAGACCTATTAACAGTCTTTTGCAAAATTAATTTGAGTTCTCTATTACTCAATTCTACTTGACGACTAGACTAAGGGTGATAAGGAGATGCAATTCTATGATTAACATCATATTTAGTAAGCATTTTATGGAAAGCACCATGAATAAAATGTGAACCACCATCAGTCATTAAATATCTAGGGACTCCAAACCTTGGAAAAATAACTTCTTTAAGCATCTTAATAGAGGTGTTATGATCAACACTACTAGTTGGAATAGCTTCTACCCACTTAGTAACATAATCAACATCAACTAAAATATGTGTATAACCATTAGAGGAAGGAAAAGGTCCCATATAGTCAAAGCCCAAACATCAAATGGTTCAATAACAAGTGAATAATTCATAGGCATTTCTTGACGTCTACTAATATTACCAATTCTTTGACATTCATCACAAGATAAGAAAAACTTATGGGCATCCTTGAAGAGAGTAGGCCAATAAAAACCAGATTGCAGTACCTTATGTGCAGTCCTATCTCCAGCATGGTGTCCTCCATAAGCTTCGGAGTGACACTTGCATAGGATCTGTTCCTGTTCATGCTCAGGTACACAACGTCTAATAACACCATCTACTCCTTTATAAAGATGTGGGTCATCCCAAAAGTAATGCCTCAAATCATAGAATAACTTTTTCTTTTGCTGGTATGTGAAACTAGGTGGTATAAACATAGAAACAATGTAATTAGCATAATCAGCATACCATGGAGCAGTATGAGAAGCATTTATGACATTTAATTGGTCATCAGGAAAGCTATCATCAATAGGTAGTGGGTCATCAAGCACATTCTCTATCCTAGACAAGTTGTCTGCAACGGGGTTCTCAGCTCCTTTTCTATCAACAATATGCAAATCAAATTCTTGTAGCAAGAGAACCCATCTAATAAGTCTAGGTTTAGCATCTTTCTTTTCCATAAGATATTTAATAGCAGCATGATCAGTGTGAATAGTTACTTTAGAATCAACAATATAAGGTCTAAACTTATCACAAGCAAATACAACTGCTAAGAATTCTTTTTCAGTAGTAGCATAGTTTCTTTGAGCATTGTCTAGAGTTTTACTAGCATATTGAATAACATTTAGTTCCTTATCAACTCTTTGTCCTAGAATAGCACCTACATCATAATCACTAGCATCACACATAATTTCAAAGGGTAAATTCCAATCAGATGGCTGAACAATAGGTGCAGAGATCAATGCTTTCTTAAGTATTTCAAATGCTTCTACACAATCATCATAAAAAACAAATGGTATATCTTTTTGTAATAAATTAGTCAAAGGCCGAGAGATTTTTGAGAAGTCCTTAATGAACCTCCTATAAAAACCGGCATGACCAAGGAAACTTCTTATACCTTTGATGTCCTTGGGACATGGCATCTTTTCAATAGCATCAACCTTGGCTTTATCAACTTCAATACCTCTTCCAGAAACTTTATGACCCAATACAATACCTTCATTAACCATAAAGTGGCACTTTTCCCAATTGAAGACAAGAATAGTTTCTTCACATCTCTCCAAAACTCGATCAAGGTTGCTCTAGCAATCATCAAAAGAAGATCCATAGACGGAAAAGTCGTCCATGAAAACCTCACAAATCTTTTCACAAAAGTCAGAGAATATAGCCATCATGCATCTTTGAAAGGTAGGAGGTGCATTACATAAACCAAAAGGCATACGTCTATAAGCAAAAGTACCAAAAGGGCATGTAAAAGTAGTCTTTGATTGATCTTTAGCTGACACAGGTATTTGACAGAAACCAGAATAACCATCTAGAAAAGCAAAAATGTGTATGTTTAGATAATCTTTCTAGAATTTGATCAATAAAAGGTAAGGGATAATGATCCTTTTTAGTAGCCTTATTTAAATTGCGGAAATCAATTACCATCCTATAGCCTGTAATAATTGTTCGAGGAATCAATTCATCTTTATCATTAGGAACAACAGTAATACCTTCCTTCTTAGGAACACAATGGACAGGGCTTACCCACTGACTATCAGTAACGTGATAAATTATACCTGCCTCAAGGAGCTTTAGTATCTCCTTTCTTGCCACTTCTTTCATTTTAGGATTCAACCAGCATTGATGATCACGAACTGGTTTAGCATCTTCTTCCATATTAATTTTATGTTGACATAGCGTGGGACTAATGCCCTTAAGATCATCAAGAGTATACCCAATAGCAGCATGGTGCTTCTTTAGAGTTTTCAATAATCTCTCTTCTTCATGTTCTGAAAGGTTAGCACTAATAATAACAGGATATATCTTTTTCTCATCAAGATAAGCATATTTAAGAGTATCAGGTAACTGTTTAAGCTCAAACACGGGATCACCCTTGGGTGGAGGAGGATCCCCTAGGATTTCAACAGGTAAATTGTTTTTCATCATAGGTTCCTGTTTAAAGAATACTTCATCTAATTCCCTTCTTTCATTCATAAACATGTCATTTTCATGGTCTAGCAAATATTGTTCTAAGGGATCACTAGGAGGTATGGCAACAGAAGCAAGAACAATAATTTCATCCTTTCTAGATAATTCTTCTTCATGGTGTTGTGTACTAAATTTAGAAAAATTAAATTCATGAGTCATATCATCTAAACCGATAGTAATAACATCTCTTTTGCAATCTATGGTAGCATTAAAAGTGTTTAAGAAGGGTCTACCAAATATAATGGGACAAAAGCTATCTTGTGGGGAACCAAGAACAAGAAAATCAGCAGGATATTTAGTTTTCCCACACAAGACTTCAACATCTCAACAATTCCCATTGGTGAAATAGTATCTCTATTGGCAAGTTTAATTGTGACATCAATATCTTCCATCTCAGCAGGTGCAATATCATGCATAACTTCTTTGTATAAGGAATAAGGTATTGCACTAGCACTAGCACCCATATCACATAGCCATGATAACAATGATCTCCAATTTTAACAGAAATAACAGGCATGCCTACTACAGGTCTAGGTTTATCTTTATCATGGGGTTTAGCAATTCTAGCAGTTTCATTATAGAAATAAATAACATGCCCATCTATATTATCAGACAAGAGATCTTTAACAATAGCAATATTAGGTTCAACTTTAACTTGCTCAGGAGGTGTATATGTTTTAATATTGCTTTTATGAACCACAGTTGAACCTTTAGCATGATCCCTTATCCTAACAGGGAAAGGTGGTTTCTCAACATAAGAAGTAGGAACAATAGGATCATTATAAGTAATAGTCTTTTCTTCAACTTTAATAGGTGCAGCTACTTTTACTTCTATGGGAGGATGATATTTAAACCACTTCTCCTTGGGGAGATCAACATAAGTAGCAAAAGATTCACAGAAAGAAGCTATTATCTCAGAGTCAAGTCCATATTTAGTGCTAAATTTACGAAAAATATCGGTATCCATAAAAGATTTAACACAATCAAAACTAGGTGTCATACCTGACTCCTTACCATTGTCGAGGTCCCAATCTTCAGAGTTGCGTATAATTCTTTCCAATAAATCCCATTTGAATTCAATAGTCTTCATCATAAAAGAGCCAGCACAAGAAGTATCAAGCATGGTGCGATTATTACCAAAAAGCCGAGCATAAAATTTTTGAATAATCATTTCTCTTGAGAGCTCATGATTGGGGCATGAATATAACATTGATTTAAGCCTCCCCCAAGCTTGAGCGATGCTTTCTCCTTCGCGAGGCCAAAAATTATATATATAATTGCGATCACGATGAACAAGATGCATAGGATAAAACTTCTGATGAAATTCCAATTTCAACCGTTTGTAATTCCAAGACCTCATATCACCACATAGCCTATACAATGTCGATGCATCTCCCCTCAAAGATAAGGGGAAAGACCTTCTCCTTAACAACATCTCCGGGTACACCTGCAAGCTTAAATAATCCACAAACTTGATCCACATATATCAAATGTTCATCATGATGTTTTGTTCCATCTCTTAGAAAAGGATTAGCTAGCAGTTTTTCTATCATACCCGAAGGAACTTCAAAGCAAGCATTTTCATTTTCATTTTCATTTTCAGTAGGTTCAGTAGGTTGAGGAGCAACTCTTTGCTCTACTGGTCGGGGTGAAGATACCCCGAACAAGCCCCTCAGAGGATTACCTTCCATAGTGACAAGTGACAGTAAATTTCAGCACACTATATAAATTTTTCCTTACCAAATTCCACCTACCAAAGGCGCTTCACTCCCCGGCAACGGTGCCAGAAAAGAGTCTTGATGACCCACAAGTATAGGGGATCTATCATAGTCCTTTTGATAAATAAGAGTGTCGAACCCAACGAGGAGCAGAAGGAAATGATAAGCGGTTTCCGGCAAGGTATTCTCTGCAAGTACTGAAATAAGTGGTAACATATAGTTTTGTGATAAGATAATTTGTAATGAGCAACAAGTAACAAAAGTAAATAAGGTGCAGCAAGTTGGCCCAATCCTTTTTGTAGCAAAGGACAAGCCTGGACAAACTCTTATATGATGTAAAGCGCTCCCGAGGACACATGGGAATATCGTCAAGCTAGTTTTTATCACGTTCATATGATTCGCGTTCGGTACTTTGATAATTTGGTATGTGGGTGGACCCGTGCTTGGGTGCTGCCCTTACTTGGACAAGCATCCCACTTATGATTAACCTCTATTGCAAGCATCCGCAAATACAACAAAAGTATTAAGGTAAACCTAACCATAGCATGAAACATATGGATCCAAATCAGCCCCTTACGAAGCAACGCATAAACTAGGGTTTAAGCTTCTGTTACTCTAGCAACCCATCATCTACTTATTACTTCCCAATGCCTTCCTCTAGGCCCAAATAATGGTGAAGTGTCATGTAGTTGACGCTCACATAACACCACTAGAGGAGAGACAACATACATCTCATCAAAATATTAAACGAATACCAAATTCACATGACTACTAATAGCAAGACTTTTCCCATGTCCTCAGTAAAAAAAGTAACTACTCACAAAGCATAAACATGTTCATAATCAGAGGGGTATTAATATGCATATAGGATCTGAACATATGATCTTCCACCAATTAAACCAACTAGCATCAACTACAAGGAGTAATTAACACTACTAGTAACCTACTAGCACCAATCCCGGACTTGGAGACAAGAATTGGATACAAGATATGAACTAGGGTTTTGAGATGAGATGGTGCTGATGAAGATGTTGATGGAGATTGCCCTCTCCCGGTGAGAGGAGCGTTGGTGATGACGATGGCGATGATTTCCCCCTCCGGGAGGGAAGTTTCCCCGGCAGAACAGCTCCGCCAGAGCCCTAGATTGGTTCTGCCCAGGTTCCACCTTGTGGTGGCGGAGTTTCATCCGAGAAGATGGCTTATGGCTTTTTTCCCATTGAAAGACTCCATATAGCAGAAGATGGCCACCGGAGGGCCACCAGGGGACCCACGAGGTAGGGGGCGCGCCCAGGGGGTAGGGCGCGCCCCCACCCTCGTGGGCAGGGTGTGGCCCCCCTGGTGAGTTTCTTGCTCTCAGTATTTTTTATATATTCGGAAAACATCTTCCGTGAAGTTTCAGGACTTTTGGAGCTGTGTAGAACAGGTCTCTAATATTTGCTCCGTTTCCAGCTCAGAATCCCAGCTGCCGGTATTCTCCCTCTTTATGTAAACCTTGTAAAATAAGAGAGAATAGGCATAAGTATAATGTGTAATAACTGCCCATAATGCAATAAATATTGATATAAAAGCATGATGCAAAATGGACGTATCAATACCCTACGTCGTGCTTGATTGATCTTGATGAATATGAGTGTTACAAGAGTTGATCTACCACGAGATCGTAATGGCTAAACCCTAGAAGTCTAGCCTGTATGACTATAGTAATGAATATATCCTTTCCGGACTAACCCCTCCGGTTTATATAGACACCGAGGGGATCTAGGGTTTACATAGAGACAGTTACCTAAGAAGGAATATTCACAGTCGGTCGCCAAGCTTGCCTTCCACGCCAAGGAGAGTCTAATCTAGACACAGGTACAGTCTTCGGCCTTCATGTCTTCACAGCCCATCGGTCCGGCCCATGGATAACAGGTCGGACGCCCGAGGACCCCTTAGTCCATGACTCCCTTAGTAGCCCCTGAACCTGGCTTCAACGATGAGGAGTTCGGTGCGTAGATTTTCTTCGGCATTGCAAGGTGGGTTCCCTTCTATCCAGACTTCAAGATAGTCTTCGGATGCGATGATAGTATCCGGACCTGTTACACACACCATACCTAACCGTAGAGAGAATATATCCTTACATGAGTCTAATCTGCTGACAGCTTTTTACAACATGACATCACGTCTGACCGGCCATAATTTCGGACCGCTTTTGTGTTCGACGTCCCACGTCCCACCTCCCGAGTCGCGGTTGCCATTGGCACGTCTTGTCAAAGCAGAGATCGTGTCCCCTTATCGCGGGATTCTCATCAATGCGGGCATGGGTAACCCAACCGTGTCGTTTATACATCCCTTGGGAATAGGCGAATCATAAGGCGAGTGAGGAGGCGTTTAATATTTGTTGCCTTTATAAGGGGATAAGGGTTCCCTCTTCCTCTCTCATGCCATCTCTCTGTCTCTGCCTCTCCAATCTTGAGCTCCAGTGCCCGAGTTCTCATCTCCTTTCCACTCAAGCAACCATGTCCGGATCCGGAGGTTAAGGCAAGTGTATGGTCTCCTCCATCAAGGAAGAGGACATTACTGAGCTTCGGGTGGCCGGATACTTGCGAAGGAGATCACTCACCGCCTGCCGACCAAGGGACAAGTCGTCCCCATGCCGAAGCCCACTGAGAGGGTAGTGTTCATCCCCCATTTCTTCCACGGGCTAGGCTTTCCACTCCACCCTTTCGTCCACGGGCTGATGTATTATTACGGGATATATTTCCATGATCTATCCCTGAATTCCTTCCTCAACATCTTGGCATTTATCGTCATGTGTGAGGCCTCCCTCTGCATCCAACCCCACTTCGGGTTGTGGCTCAAAGTCTTTAACGTGAAGCCGAAGGTGGTGGATGGCCAGCACACGGAGTGCGGAGGAGCCATGATGAGCAAGTTGTCCAACGTCTCCTGGCCCAAAGGTACTTTTGTGGACACGGTAAAGGAGTGGCAGAAGCAGTGGTTCTACATCACAGAACCTCGCGGCACCACCTGGGTCGCGGCTGCCGAATTCCGCTACGGTGCTCCCATGCGACTTACCTCCTGGGTCGAGAAGAGTCCGGACTGGGTTTCACCTGACGAGCTGATAGCGCTGCAGACGCGCGTTCAAAGCATGGTAACCAAGAACGTCAAGCTCATTGATGTGATCCAGGTGATGCTAGTTCGCCGGATCCTTCCATGCCAGCGACGAAGCCATCCTCTATGGGAGTTCAACCTGAAGAAGCACCAGACCTGGTGAGGCTCTTCGAGACTACTCATGAAGGTGCATGGAAGTTGCTCTTTAAGGGCAACGAGAAACCGCCGGCCGCAGATTCGGATCGCGGGCACAACGCTAAACACCTCGCTAGCGAGGTATGTCTTTTTTGATGCATTCTCCACCTGTTTGTTTCAAGGATGATGCCTGAGCTTTTATTGTTGCTTTTTTAGGACTGGATGGAGAGGGCGAAGTGGATCCAGTGTCCGGCTCCGCTGACTGAAGAACCGGTCATCCCGCATCTAGTGAAGATGCTAGTGCCGACGCCTTATAAGGCGCTGGAGAAGAAGGCCAAGAAGAGGGCCAAGGGGGCCAAGAGTGGCCCCCGTCGCAAGGGCACTTCGGACATGACGTCCGAAGGTGACGAAGCTTATTCCTCTATCCCTGAGGACAATGGCGAGGAAGAGGATGAGGAGGAAAACAATCCTCCCCCTGAGGAGAGGAAGAAGAAGAGGGCGGCTTCGGTGCATCCGGAGGCGGAAACGCCTAAGAAGGGGAAGGCGCCCTAGCGATCAACACCTAATGGGACGTTGACAGCAGTACGGAGCGACACCCCCGCACTAAGCCCCAGGCCGCATCGTAAGTGACATGGCTCGCTCATGCGCGCATCCGCGACCTTATCCAGCGATCCTCATCTGGAGGTTCGTTGGCTCCGTCGAAGATGGCGAGCATGTCGCCACCGCCTGCTTATTCCCCTGGGGCCAGGGACGACACCGAAGTGTTATCCCGGAGGACCGCTCCGAACCGGGGAGGAGCCCAGGACACCGTCTAGGAGGAGCCACAAGGCGAGACCTCCACTGCCGGACACATGGAGGAGCCAATCCCCAAGAAAACTGGCAAAGAGGGCCGCATCCAGTTCGGCCCTTAGCTGAATACGATTCCGGAGGCCCATATGGCTCCAGAGTGAGGTGAGCAGCCCCCTTTGAAGGAGGGGGGTGCGCCGCTTCCACCGGTGTCCCTTGTCCACCCAGGGGTGTCGGATAACCTGATGGAGGCGCTTCGAGGCGCCTCCGTCGTGGACGAGCACCGTGTCCTTATGGGTGCGGTGATCGAGAAGATTCAGTCCACCAAGAGTGGACTGAATGAAGCCTGCAGCAGCATGTTGATAGGTTTCGAGGTAAGATAGAGAAAACCCCGTGTAGACAGTAGCCCCTGAGACACTGTCTATTGTTTAGCAAGAAGAACCGGACAGAGGATCAATCTTTTGTTATAGGAGACTAACGTAATATGGATGGATAAGCAAGCATCGTTGTTGGACACAACCTCGCATATTGCTGAAGTCTCTGAACTAAGGCAGAGGCTGGAGCGGACCGAGAACGAGCTCGGCGAGGTTAGGGTTCGGCTCCAGGAGAAGCAAGGTGAGTGACGACTTGCTGTGTGTTCGGAAGGAGTACGCGCTGTATATTGATCGTGGTGTCGTAATATGTGCAGGATCCGTGACCGAGGTCGAGGCCCTGAAGAAGGCCTTGGGCGAGGGCGAGGAGAAGGCTGTCCAACAGCAAGCCGCCCATAAGAAGCTCAAGGCCCGGGTCAAAGAATTCCAACAGGAGCTCCAGGATGTGGTGAAAAAATGCGAGGCCTTGGAGCATGATGCGTCGGTTCAAGGGGCCGAACTCGCCAAGGCTCGTCAGAGCGCGGAGACCGAACGGAATGAGGCCTAGGTCGCCCTCCAGGAGATCCAGGAGGCCAAGAAGATCGCGGCGGGTAAGGCATTTAAGATGCAAAGCAAGTATGCGGAGAAGCAGTACCTTTTACTAACCCGGGTTCGAAGTTCCCCAGGAGCTCTTGCGGATTTACCACGCAGTGTATCAGACACCGCGGAGTTCTATCGAGCCGAAGGAGGGGGTTCTACGAAGAAGCTACTCTGGTCGCAGTATGCGGCGCCAGAGCATCCCGTGTCCTTCACCGATCAGCTGAAACAGCTGGTGGAGCTGCATAGGGTGGCCGAACTAGCCATGAAGGATTTGATAATCCGGCTATGGTCAGGCGAAGCTATGCCAAGAAGCTACTTCGGACTCGTGAGGCGGATGGTGTGTCCTCGGCTGGACGTCGTCAAGCGCTCGGCCTGCATTGAACGTGCACTCATGGCTTTCGCCCATTGCAAGATGTGGTGGGCGAAGATGGACGCCATCGAGGTGACCAGAGGGCCACCGGAGGGCAAGGAGCACCGCACACCCGAACAGTATTTTGCGGATGTCCTGGAGGGGTCTTGCCTTGAGGCGGCACAATGTTCGCGGGATGTTGTATTTGAATAAATGTATTCATGTTGCCTTGCCTTGTATTATAAAAAACAAAGCCTGTTTTGTGATGTAATTTTGTTATGCTTTAATTGTTTCCTCCTGTGCGGCCGTGTTGTATGTAATCTGAGGGCTGGCCAGTCGTCGGCTTCTGCCCTCACATAGGTAGTACGGAGGTGTTCAGGATGGAATCTAAACAATCTTGTCCAATTATATGGTCCTTGAAGGAGTTGTTTAGCGCAACGAACAAGGCAATCAGACTATACAGCTTAAACGCCCTCACTTAGCCATAGGAGTTTTATAATAAAGCATGGGCGCTGCCCCTGGTTCAAGCCAGGGTGCTGTCAGCATGTGATCGGGAAGTGCCGATCTTTCGCATAATGCGGAAAAAATCTCCAACGATTTGTAACCCTCGAATAGCTGACCGGCTCTTGCCGTATCATGACACTCAGTTTTCGGCTTTCTCTACTGAGGTGCTCATCTGGTCAAGGCCAGGGCACAATCGCAGTAGTTCTCCCTTTACTACCCTAGCCGATTTAGTGGAACGTAGGGTAGCAAGCACAGGAGCCGGGCAACCCAACTATTTACCAAAGACATGATTCGGGGTGCTGAACTTATCTTTAAGGATTGTTCAGACTTTGTTGTCGTATCGTGGGGCGATGGGGAGCCCCTGGCAAATATAAAACATACCAGAGTGTACGGTTGCTACAAAATAAGTAATTTAAAGGAAAACTAAGGGAGAACAGAGATACGATCTGGGCCCCTTGAACTTGGATCATGAACTGTTTCCATTATAGTTGGGTTAATGTGTCCAAGCACATTAGTACAAAATAATGCAATAAGCAACCGGCTGTTTGACATGCCGTGACCAAAGGCGAGCTGCGTGTGGGTCCTAAAAACGGATAGAGTAATCGTTTAGTTAGCCTCTAGGGCTTCCCATGTACGCCTGTGCTCCGTGTCAATCCGGTGTGTTTATCCTTTGACAGGACCATTAAACAGGCCGTCGAAGGAGGCCCGCATAAGAGAAACCTGAAAAAAGGGGAAATGAGATAGTAAAGTTATATGTGTGTCCGAGATCGGTCTAGCCGAACTGTAGATCCCGGGCTGACTTGCGCCTCGGTCGATGTCCATGGAATTTTGAGTGCGTAATTATGTACTCGTGGTACGAATGCCACTACTTCATCGGGACTGGAACGGAGGCCGAATTGCTAATCGAGCTCTTGTCGAGCTGCACTGTCCTGTTGCAGTGTAGTCCGGAACCTCCTAATGATGTCCAGGGGCTCGACAGCCGTACTATGGTGCTGCTTGAGAAGGCTGCTCTATACCTCGGCTGCTAGGGAAGCGGTGTGCTCCTATGTTTGGAGGGAGCGTTCAGTATTGCCATTGACTGTTATGACGCTGCATGGACCGGGCATCTTGAGCTTGAGATAAGCATAGTGTGGCACTGCGTTGAATCTATCAAACACGGTTCGTCCGAGAAGTGCGTGGTAGCCGCTGCGGAAGGGGGCAATATCGAAGATTAACTCTTCGCTTTGGAAGTTGTCCGGAGAACGGAAGACCACCTCTAGCGTGATTGAGCTCGTACAACGGGCCTCTACGCCTGGTATGACTCCTTTAAAGGTAGTCTTTGTTGGTTTGATTCGTGAGGGATTAATATCCCATCTTCTACAGAGCAGGTTGAGGCTGCTACCACCGTCCATTAGGACTCGTATTAGGTGAAATTCGTCGATGATTGGGTCGAGGACCAGTGCGGCTGAACCGCCATGCCGGATACTAGTTGGGTGATCTCGACGATCGAAGGTGATCGGGAATGACGACCACGGATTAAATTTTGGGCCGACTGGATCTACCGCATAGACGTCCCTAAGTGCTCGCTTACGCTCCCTTTTGGGGATGTGTGTAGCGTATATCATGTTCACCGTTTTGACTTGAGGGGGAAATTTCTTCTGCCCCCCGATGTTCGGCTGCTGGGGCTCTCCGTCCTCGTCCTCACTTTGTGATCCATTTTCCTTGTTTTGGAATTTAACT
Organism: Triticum dicoccoides; assembly: GCF_002162155.2. Lineage (NCBI taxonomy): Eukaryota > Viridiplantae > Streptophyta > Magnoliopsida > Poales > Poaceae > Triticum > Triticum dicoccoides. The sequence continues at coordinate 175,379,938 of NC_041382.1, read as the reverse complement.
TGCCAACCTGTTTGAAAACCCAACAGTCTCTGTTGGTGTGATTGGCTTGTTTATCTGGGGCACCATGTATCTGGCACGGGCGATCGAGTATGCGATCTAGGCTGGATGGTCCCTCACTGTTCCTTTTGTAGGGCTTCTTTCGCTGGCCGGACTTGGAGCCGCTAAATCCGGTGTTAACGGTGGTATCATCGGAGTTGTCGCCATTGCTTTGGCGTTTGTGTCTATTGCGCCGGAGCTTAACGGTGCTATTCTTGGCCTCGGAGGGGCCTGTCTCGATGGTTGTGTTTTTGCTATGAGCCAGCCAGCTGTCCTCACCCGTGCAAAAGCGGGTGATGAGTGCCGTAAGGGCCGCCATGGACTTCGGCTTTTCTTGGCCAAGGTGGCGTGCTAGACATTCATCATGGATGTTGTGTTTAAAGGCCACTAGGGCTTCGGCATCTGGACAGTCAATGATCTGGTTCTTTTTGGTTAGGAACCTAGTCTAGAATTTTCTGGCTGATTCTCCAAGTTGTTGAACTATGTGGCTTAAGTCGTCGGCATCGGGTGGCCGGACATATGTACCTTGGAAGTTGTCAAGGGAGGCTTCTTCCAAGTCCTCCCAGCTGCCGATGGATTTTTTGGGCAGGTTATTTAGCCAGTGTCGAGCTGGCCCTTTGAGCTTTAGTGGGAGGTATTTGATGGCGTGGAGGTCGTCTCCACGTGCCATGTGGATGTGGAGAATAAAGTCCTCAATCCATACTGCGGGATCGGTTGTTCCGTCGTATGATTCAATATTGACGGGCTTGAACCCCTCGGGGAATTCGTGATCCAGCACCTCATCTATGAAGCAGAGAGGGTGTGCGGCGCCTCTATATCAGGCCGCGTCACGACGCACCTCTAATGAAGTCCGTCTGCGGTTATCGGCCCGGGTGTGACTAGGTTTGTCACGTCCAAATAGGTAGCTGTCATCTCGAGTCGGGAAGCATCCTCGCGATCCGTAGATTGATATGGTGTGTCCTGCTCTACTGTCTAGCTCCTGCCAAAGGTCGTATCACTACTAGGAAAAGGGCTATAGATAGGATTGATACTAATGGCGCACCATGGAAGCAGTGCGCCACTACTATATACTAATGGCGCACCGGTTGGCGATGCGCCATTAGTGTGGAAGACACTAATGGCGCACCAGAAACAGGGTGCACCACTAGTATTATTTTTTTTCCATTTTTCCATACAAACTAATGGCGCATCAGGTCGAAGTGCGCCATTACTAGTTCTAACTAGTAATGGCGCACCAAGCAGACAGTGCGCCATTACTATAAAAAAATTATTCTTTTTTTGCAAAACTACTAATGGCGCACCGTTTCACAGTGCGCCATTACTAGTTTAAACTAGTAATGGCGCACTATTACCCGATGCGCCATTAGTATATATATATATATATATTTACTTTTTTGCAAAACTACTAATGGCGCACCACCTACAGGTGCGCCATTAGTAACTAGGGTTACTAATGGCGCATTTGCTGGTGGTGCGCCATTAGTAACCTGGGACCCCAACAAGATATTTTGGACAGCCCCACACCTACCCACTCACTTTCCCCACTTCATTCCCTCCACCTCCTTCTCCAAGCTTTCGGCTGCCTCCTCCTCCTCACCTCATTTCCACCATAGATTCATCAAAATTAAGTGGTGAAATTACCTTTTTTGATAGGTAAGTAAGGGGAAAGCTTTCTTCATGATGTAGATCTACTTTTTTTCTCCCTAGCTTGCTCCAACAACGTGCACATGCACTTTTTGTGGCCTAGCTAGATCTATGTATGTTTGTGATGTTGCATGTGTTTGTGGTGTTGCATATATGTTTGTGTTTGAAGGTACCGGTATTTGAAATGCGATAGTTGCCAATATTTTGCCGGAATGTTTTGATTCATTTCCGTTTTGGCAAGAATTTTGGCACTATGCATTCTTTTTGGTCCTATTTTTAGGGAAGGTCATGCCAAATTTTTTCTTGGTTCTAAAATATCATTTTGCTCTACCCCGCAGGCGACCATGGTCCGCATGATGACTGAAGGCATCGTGAATAGGTTTTTGAGCTCCGCGAAGGCCGAGATGCTTCAAAAGAACACGACGGAGATAAGATGTCCGTGTCGAAGATGCAAGCTGAAGAGCCTTATTGCGGACCCGGATTCTGGGCAGGTGTGGGACCACCTGCTCTTGCGTGGTTTCATGGATGGCTATCGGTGGCAAGGTGATGAAGATGACTATGAATTCGTCCATGGGGGCCGGGCAAGAAATGAGGAAGGGCAATAAGACAAGTACCACCGCGGCGAGGGCGGGCGAGAAGACGAAGAATCTCCAGGACATGATCACGACGGTGATGCTGTACACAGTCATCATGTAGAAGATGTCGTACATGATGATGAGGAAGATCAAGACGAAGGGCATGATCGTCAAGATGAAGATGCCGGAGCAGATGACGATGGAGGCTGGGTGCAGTACCCTCGTATTCAAGAGCTGCTTCTCAAGCAGACGGATAACGCAAGAGCTGCCGCCCGAGAGAAAGCCAAGCTGGATCAACTGGAGATAGACGCGGTTACTCCATTGTATGAAGGATGCAGGCCCGAGGATACCCGCCTGAAAGTAACGCTCATGGCTCTGGAGATGAAGGTAAAACACAAAATGACCGACGCATGCTTCGACGAGAACATGTCATTCTGGCATGAACGTGTTCCCAAGGGGAACAAGTGTCCGACCAGTTTCGAGGAGGCGAAGAAAATCGTGTGTCCTCTGGATTTACCGCACGTGAAATACCATGTGTGCATGAACAATTGTATCATTTATCGGGACGAGCACGCAGAGTCTACCATATGTCCGGTGTGCGGCATCACTCGATACAAGAAGAGGAAGAAAGCTCCTCGAAAATCGGTGTGGTACTTTCCGATCACTCCTTGTCTGCAGCGGTATTTCGTGGACCCTAAGGTAGCAAAGCTCCTGCATTGGCACGCGGATAGGGAGGAGAAGAAGTGGGAAGATGACGGAAATGATCCGGAGATAAATAAAAAAGACAAGATGTTGAGTCACCCTAAGGATGCGAGCCAGTGGCAAGCATTGAACTTCGAATACCCAGAATTTGGGAAGGATCCAAGGAACATCATGCTGGGCGCGAGCACCGATGGAGTCAATCCGTTTGGTAGCCAGAGAAGCATACATAGCACCTGGCCTGTGTTTGTGTGGATGTACAACCTTCCCCCTGGTTGTGCATGAAGAGGAAGTACATTCACATGAATATGCTAATTGAAGGGCCGAAACAACCAGGGAACGACATCAATCTGTATCTGGGGCTGCTGAAGGAGGAGCTAGACACGCTGTGGAAAACGCTGACCAATACGTGGGACACCGCAGAGAAAGAATATTTCCCTATGAGAGCCGCACTGCTCACGACGGTGCACGACTATCTCGGTTACGGATATCTCGCGGGGCAGGTAGTCCATAGATTTTCTGGATGCGTAAGGTGCATGGATGACACAACGTATCGCCAGCTAGATATAGATCCCAGGTCTTCGAAAACCGTGTTCATGGGACATCGAAGGTGGCTTCGCGACGATGACCCGTGGAGGAAACGCAAGGATTTGTTCGATGGTGAAACCGAACCCCGAAAACGCCTGTGTACGAGGAGCGGCGAGGAAATAGACGAGCTGTTGAAAAATTGGAAAGACTGCCCACTGCCGGGAAAGAAGCAAAAGGCGCCAGAGCCGGGAAAGAAGCGAAAGGCGCCAGAGCTGCTGCTGAAGGTATGGAAAACGAGGTCTGTTTTTTGGGACTTGCCGTACTGGAAGATCCACCGTGTGCCTCACAGCCTTGATGTCATGCATATCACAAAGAACGTGTGCGAGAGTCTGCTTGGTACCCTGCTCAACATGCCAGAGAGGACCAAAGATGGGCCGAAAGCACGGGTAGACTTGAAATCAATGGGCATCAGGCAGGAGCTTCACGCTAATGATGATGATGATGATGATGATGATGATGATGGTGATGATGATGATGATGATGATGATGATGATGATGATGATGAGGCGAAGCAGGACACAAAAAGTTGTCGCAAAGGCAAAAAGGCCAAGAAGACCGGAAATGACTACCCTCCCGCGTGCTTCACTCTAAGTCAGGAGGAGATCGAGCAGTTTTTCACCTGCCTCCTAGGAGTAAAACTTCCTTACGGTTACGCGGGGAAGATAAGCAGATACCTAGACCCAGCGAATCAGCAGTTCAGCAAGATGAAGTCTCACGACTATCACGTGCTGATGACACAGATACTTCCAGTTGCAATCGGTGGGATCATGGACGCGCACGTCCGTGAAACGCTATTTGGCCTATGCAACTTTTTCGACGTCATCTCTCGGAAGTCGATTGGCATGAGGCAACTCAGAAGGCTACAGGAAGAGATCATGGTGATACTATGCAAGCTTGAGATGTACTTCCCGCCCGCATTCTTCGATGTTATGGTGCATCTGCTAGTCCATATCGTGGAGGATATCATCCAACTCGGGCCGACGTTCCTGCACAGCGTGATGCCGTTCGAAAGGATGAATGGTGTCATCAAAGGATATGTTCGCAACATGTCATGTCCAGAGGGAAGTATAGCCAGGGGCTTTCTAACCGAAGAGTGCATCTCCTACTGCACGAATTATCTAGGCATCGAGAACCCCGTTGGTCTGCCCGTCAACAGGCACCTCGGCAGGCTCGCTGGATGGGGTCACCGTGAGGGTCGCCGCAAAATGCATGTCGACTTCGAGGGTGGACTCGCCGACTTTGAAAGAGCAAACCTAGTCGCGCTACAACACATAGACGTGGTCGATCATTGGGTGGTAGATCACAAAACCTTTATTGAGAAGACGTACAATGACCGAGGCCAACAGAGGACGGACGGAGATATACTCAAAGAGCACAACTCATGTTTCACGCGTTGGTTCAAGCAGAAGCTTCTGTCGTACCCTTTACATGAGGATTCTTCCGCGGAAGAACAATTCATATTCGCCTTGTCACAGGGCGCCGAGCACAACCTGATGACCTATGAGGCGTACGATATCAACGGCTAAACATTCTACACCGAGGACAAGGACATGAAGAGCGATGGTTATCAGAACTCCGGGGTAATGACATAATCCTACACCGGTAACGACAAGGACAGATACTACGGAAGGATCGAGGAGATCTGGGAGCTGAGCTACGCTGGAGAGAAGGTCCCGATGTTCCGTGTCAGATGGGCCAAGAGCGTCCTAAAAGAAGACCGGTATTTCACCACCATGGTTATACCCGAAGCCAAATCCAAGACCGCGGGCGCAAACGTCACCGCGAAAAATGAGCCATGGGTACTGGCTTCCCAAGTGGACCAATGCTTCTTCATTAACGACCCGTCAAAGCCCAGTCGTGTTGTCGTCAGGAGAGGCAAAAGGAAGATCATAGGAATGGATGGAGTAGCCAATGAGCAAGACTTCGACAAGTACGGCGACCCGAAGATCGAACATGACGATGACGATGAAGTAGCAGCACACACCACAAGAAGAAGCAGGACCACCCTACCTAAAGGACGTCCGTTCCACAGAAGAACTCCATTTGCGAAAAAGAAGGGCAAGAAGATTGTGAACATATAGCTAGCTAAGATCGATTGTATTTAAATCGTAGTCTTCATTTCTCGATTGTATTTCATGGGCACTTTTTGATATCATGAATATTTTTAAATTTCATGGGCACTTTTTGAATTCATGAGGACACTTGATCTCGATCCCCCTCCATCCCGATCTCGATTCCCCCTCCATCTCGATCCCACCCGCACCCTCCCCCGCTCCACCGTCACAAATGAATGCAACTAAAAATCCAAAAAAAACAAATTTGATTATATTTTCAAATAACAAATTTGATGATATTTTCAAATAACAAATTTGATGATATTTTTAAAAAAATATTACTGTTTTTATAAAAAAATTATTACTCTTTCATATTCATATGCATTTTTAAAAAAATTATTAGATGCAACAAATAATAATAAAAAAATTACTTATGGCGCATCGCTGGCTGGTGCGCCATTGCTTTGCAAAAAAAGATTACTTATGGTGCACCGCTTGGGGGTGCGCCATTGCTATCAAAAAAACATTCTAATGGCGCACCGCCAGGGGGTGCGCCATTAGTAATGTCCCCCCTAGCTAATTCGCCTGATCCCTTCGTCCCTCCCTCGCCAGATCCACTTCCCCCCTCGCCACACCCTCACGCACACTCCCTCCTTCCACCGCCCGCTCCACCGTCGCCGCCCTGCCCCCTCGGGCTCCACCGCCGTTGTCCTGCGTCCTCGAGTCGGGCAGCTACACGCGCCCAGCCTGCACGGCCCCGACTCCGGCACCGCAGCACCTCCCTCCCTGTCCCCGAAGCAGCCACCCCGCCTAGGAACGCCACCGCTGAGCTACGTCAGCGACCGGTCCATAGGCAGGTAGCCACCACCCCTCCTTCCTCCTCCCTCCCCCTCCCTCCTTCCCTATTGCATCCTATGCCCGCTCAAAATCCCCCCTGATTTCTGCACTGGATGAGCACCTGCCCTGCTGCTGCCCGCCCTCGCCCCGCCTGCACCGGCCCCCGCCTCTGCTCTCGCCCCGCGCATCGCGCTCGGCCTACCGCCGGTTGAGCCCTGACCCCGCCCGCGCGACCCTGCTGCCGCTGCTCTGTCGTGGTTGCACGCATGCGCCGCCGCGCTGCTCTACTGCTCTACATGCTGCTATCGCCGCCTCCTTTCCTCGTCCTTGCTGCTCCTCTCCCCTCGCCCCTAGTGCTGCTACTCCACTTCTCTAAATCCTTCTTGCTGCCGCTCTCTACTGCTTCTACTCCATCTTTATGCTATGAGAAACAACTGTCATCGAAATCTTGCTTTGTGATTGAGTAATCTGCTAGTATAATTGTGTATTCACCTTGTTTACTAGTCCATGTACTAGTTATCTTTGTACATGTTTGACTTTCAGTCCTTGCTCACTATTTGCTCATCTGCACGTCAAGGAGCTGGAGCTGCATCTGCACTCCAAGGAGCGGCTGGTTAGTACTGCTTGTTCTTGCACCCAGAGCAGTTGGTGATGTTGCAAATAGAAGTAGAGTACTGCTTGTTGTACTTGTGATCTTGCAAATAGGAGTTGGAGTAATTTAACTTAACTGGAGTAATTTGTTGCATCTGTTGTAGGTGGTCTAGTGCTGCCCATCTACTGCCCATTTCCTCTGGTACCGGAGTTGGAGTTTAGTGTACTGGACACTTTCATAGATTGCTAGGGTACTTCCTCTCCTTTCTCTCCTTTAGTGTACTAGAAACTTCCATAAATTTCAGAAACTTCATATAAAATTTTTATTCACTGCTGCTGATGTACTACTTGTGATGCTGCTGCTGCTGCACTACTTGTGATGCTGCTGCTACTTGTGATTTTGTCAACTTGTGATGCTGCTGCTACTTGTGATCTTCTGAAATGACCCCTTTCTCCTGAAATGTTGATTAATTTCCGTTTCGTTTGAGAATGGGGCACTCCTAGGTCAAGAAAATTACCAAAGGTCATGCCCAATTTTCTTGACCTAGAAGGTGCCCGATTCTCAACCGAAACAAAAATTAATCAACATTTATAGTTTGACCTAGAAGATGCCCAATTTGTTAACTCTAGTTCAGGTGTTGAATGTTAATCTGAGTGTGTGTGATGGTGACTGAACAGATAAATCATGTCTCCCAACATTTTCAGCTAAGTGGACTCTCTCACACACACTATCTAGCTTTACACTTAAGCAGTGGCGAGATCTGCTCCCTCCACACAATGTGCAAGAAGCAAGCAGGTGGATCTAGGTAGCTTGGCTAGATTAGCTATGAGCCAATGTGGTCAAGTCAAAAGAGATGATGCAGATGGATGGATAGATGGATGGATGGGGATGCAGCACCACTCCACCACCTTCACTTGTCTAGCTTGTGGTTTACCCCTCACTCTCTCATGCACCATAAGAATATGATACATACATCCACTTTGATAAGCTAAAACTAGTAATAGAAGCAGGGCAAAAAATATTTTTTGTATAGATCACATACACAAAATAACCTACCAGCAATACAAATCTAGTTTCAGAAACATGTGATACATACATCCACTTTGATAAGCTAAAACTAGTAAGAGCAATAGGGCAAAAAATAAATCTATGTACGATATAGGGGTGCTACAGCTATATCCTCCATCCCGTCCCACCGGAGCAAGCAAACCTACAAGCTGCTCCTCATGTTTTTCCCTCTACTACTAGACTGGAACTTCCCAATGCTGGCTAGTTTGCACCCTCTACAAGTTGCTACTGCTTCCGAATAACCTAACAGCCATCGAAATCTAGTTTGAATCAGAAAAATGTGAGAAAACCCATCGATTGAGGCGGACAACTAGTTGTAGATGATGAAGGGCATTTGAGGCCCCATCGAGTCTATGAAGATGTGATGGGTCCTGATATATTGACTTGCGGATTTATTTTTTCCTAGACTGCCTCGGTGTCGACAAACCCTAAATGATGAGACCATGATCTTGTTCCTTGACAATAACCAACTTTTTGACCAAACTTTTTTCCGATTTAGAGCGAAACATGGCCCACAACGATGAGGCCGGCAGTTCAGGCGGCAAGCAATTCTGGGAGCTGTCCCAGGAGATGGAGGAAGAACCTCACCACTATGAGGATGCCGTGGAAGACACTGATCCTGACTACACAACCCCTAGTGGCGTCGGGGATGACACCACTGATGGTGCCGCTGAGGATGCCACCACAGATGATGGCGGCGCACACACAGATGGCAGCCAACCGAAGAAGCAAAGGAAGGATCGGCGCCCGAATGCGCTCCGCACCCTCAAGGAGGAATTCACTCAAGTGGACTCTGACGGGAATCCAACGGAGCCCAAACATATAGTCAAGGGGTACTCGGTTCAGCTCGGGTGCATTCTCCGGAGCACCGTCTCGATCAACACCGAGAACCTTAGGCATAAGGACCGAGGGAATTTGCGCAACCTCCTCTTCACGAAGCTGCATGAACGATACAAGTTCCCCGCCGAATTTGAAAACACACACCTCTCAGGGAATAAAGTGAACAGTGCCGCCCTCACAAAGATGAGCACGGCCCTGTCTACTTGGAAAAGCGCGGTGAAGAGCATGATTGATAAAGGTGATAGTTATGAGAAGATCAAGGCGAAATATCCTTTGATGAGCGAAGATGAGTACAAGGAGTTCAAGATCAAGTGCGAGAGTAGTGCAACCTCCGAATCAAGTCAGTGGGGGAAAGAAATGCGGGAGTTGAACTTAGGGGAACACAAACTCGGTCCCGGAGGTTATAGAGTGGCGGAGCCTATATGGGACAAGGAGGACGCGGAGCGTGTCGATCAAGGCCTACCGCCCCGCTTCGAGAAATACAGCGGTGACAAGCAGACCAGGAACTATGTCAGGGCCCAGTACAAGGAGGACCCGATAACAAACGAGCTTACCACGGATCCGAAGACCAGGGCGCTTGAGCTTCTTCTGGTAAGGAATACACCCCCGCTTAATTAGCTCCATATGGTTGCACTCTAATTAATCCCCAATATTTCTAAATGGTTCACGTTCCTTTCGCAGGACACTAAAAGCAGTAGCGCGGGGTCGTCTAAGAGCTCCCCTTTCGACACCCCTTTAAATAGGGTGTTGAACGTAATGAAAAACAAGGATAAGCTCACTAAGCCGACATCAGCTGGTCGTGTGGCCAGCAAAGGCTTGTCCACAAAATGGGGGTCATACTATACCGCTGGTGTGCGGAAGGAGAAAAAGACCAGCTCAGAAAGCCAGACGCGCGAGGTTGAAGAACTCAAGGCACAAGTGGCACGGATTCCGGAGCTTGTCCAAGAGCAAGTGCAACAACAACTTGGAACGACGCTCAACGCCATGGTGCCTACGTTGATTCATGGACTGACGACGTGGATTGCGGGCGGCCAACAGGGGCCTCCCCCGGTTCCCAGCTTCACGGCCAGCAACTCGCACAGCGCGCAGGCGGCGCCATTGGTGTCTCCGGCGGCGGCGCCATTGGTGTCTCCGGCGGAGACGGTATTCGTGTCTCTGGCGCCGGCACGGGCATTGGAGCTTAATGCACCCGGGTGTACGCCGGCCGGCACCTCGCCAACAAGCGCCCCCTCCGTCAATTGCATGCCCGTCGTTGGCGGTGCCTCGACATTAGCCGAGCTCAACGGCATCACGGTAACTAAGCCTCTCGGCCGATGACTTCATCTCCTTGCCTTTGACTGGGCATCCCTGATGCCCTGTACATGTTTTCGCAGGGCACCGCCGATGTTCCTTGCACTCTTCTGCACTTCGTGGGCGCCGAGTTGGTCGATGTCGCCAAGGGCGGAATTGTTAAACCGGGCAACCCCATATTCCACGGTAATCCGATGCCACCCACAATGTATAGGGTTGAAGTGGTTCGGGTGCTGCCAGGCTACGACGAGCTGTTACCTCCGATTCGACCCACTGGGGCCGACGAAGAAGATGAGGTGACCCTCAGCGCCTGCGTAAACTGGCCCCTGCTTTGGCCGAAGAGCCAGATTCGTTTGGGGGCGGGGGACACCACCCCACAGACAAGACCTCCAGTCGTGCCGGCGCCAAGCCATGGCAAGAACGCCGCAACATTACCGGACCTGCCGGACATCCCTATGGCACAGGATCCGGACAGCCCTATGGCACAGGATCCGGACGGCGACGACAACGACGATGGTACATTTACCAACGTTGATAAGTACTTTGCCGAACATGGGTACGCTGACGAATTCTGCGGGTCTCTTTCTCAAGAACCCAACCAAGACCACCGCGATCTAGCTGGTACGGCGAAGAATTCCAATTACAATAGGCGTCGTCTGGCGTTCAGTTCTCAGGACACGCCTCCAGCTCCCACCTTCATCGAGCCTCAGATAGCTGAGGTGCGAAATATTATCAGCCCCAACACGCTCAAGAAGGCGGTCTGTGAGCAGAACTCGGTCCCATTACAGGAGATCAAGAAGAAGGGACGGAAACGAAAGACTAACAAGGGCGCCGGTGCGAGCCAGCTGGCACCGAGTTCGATCCGTGCTCAGGACGGGCCACCTTCACGTAAGGATCTCTCGAGGAGGGTGCATGTGGCGGGTAGGGCGATGCTACCGCCAAATATGCTGAATGCTGCAACCGGTGCTATGCGGAGTCTGCACGACAGTGTTCTTTCTTTGGAGAAGCGGCGTCTCAGAGAGAAGGATGTGGCATACCCGGTTTTCGTGACCAAGGTGCCAGAGGGCAAGGGCTTTGTGGATGGCGACATCGGGGGTACGATCGTCCTGCAGTTTGATGACATCTTTGCTATGTTTAACCTTCATCCGCTGCACTACACCTTCGTTCGGCTGTTTTCGCTGAGTATGGAGATGCGGATCGTTAGAGACAAGACCCCGGACATCGTGATAGTCGACCCCTTCTACATGCGTGCCAAGCACTTGAGCAGCGCTGGGGGACCGCCAAGTTGCGAGTTCACACCTCGAAGGCGTCATTCTGGCAAACCCAAATAAGGATAACTTCCTTGTGGCTTAGTTTCCCGAGTAAGTCATCCCTTAACCGCCCCGTAACATATGATTTCTTAGATTTCGATCGTTCTTTTTTTTCTAACATTTCGAATTCTGTGCAGTGACACACATTGCACACTCATCCTCTTAAACCCGAAATATTCCATGGCCACGTATTTCGACCCGAACCGTAACTCCAACATAGACTACACAAATGTCAAGAAAGTTCTTGATGATGTTCTCCCCGGCTACACCAAATCTGGAGGCACCTTCACCAGGGCAGTTCGTAAGTACGGCAAGCACATGTTCTCACACAATACGAAGTTCTGCTGCGTCAAGCAGCCGCCTGGCAGTCAGAAGGATGCCTACTACGCCCTCCATCACATGCGGGCGATCGTAAGGGACCATCATCAACTTCTGCTACCAGATAATCTCAAAGATTGGGCCGCGAGCTTGTCAGCAGTCTAGGACGCGGACCTCAGACAAGAATTCTTTCGCATCCAGTCGGAGTTTGCGGACATCATCCATCAAGATGTCCTTCATACCTCAGGGCAGTTCTTCCTCAGATATCAAACGTCCAATAGTGAGATAGATGAAACGCTACAAATGCAGGGTGACAACGACCGCGATTTCATGACCATCACGACAGACGGCGGCTTCATCCACGTTCCTGTCCGATGAGTCGAGTCGAAAGTAGTGATGTGTAGTTCTGAAACATTGATTGGCTCATGTTGTAATTATACTTTAATGAATTTGTATGTCTCTTTGGTTTGGACAGTCGTTCAACTTAGATGTAATCGATGCTATTTATTAGTAGGACCATGAATCGTGCTATTAATGTCTTGCTTTTCTCTTCCGATCCTTTTGTTGCATACTTACATATTGCTTATGTATTGTTTGTTGTTTGGCTTGTGCATAGAGATGCCGTCGTATGTCCTGTACAAGGGTAAGGTTCCCGGAGTCTACGACGACTGGGAGGAGTGTTGGAGACAGGTTCACCGTTTCAGCGGTAACAGTTACAAAGGGTACACCACTAGGGCGGAGGCCGAATGTAGATACGCCCGCTATCTAGCGGGAGAGAGGAGGGAGCGTTGGAGGAACTGGATGAAGACCAGTTTGATCGCGATGATGCTCATCGTGATGACCACAGCTCTCTTATATGTGATGGTAGTTTAGATGATCGATATCGACTTGTAATGTGAAGGAAAACTCGATACTCGCGGTCTTGAGACGTGTAATGTTTTATCTTTGTTCGGTCTTTTGAATTCGGAGACTAATATGATGAATTGTATTCGGAGACTAACCTTCTATTGTATTCGATGAATCTGATGTTGCTCTGTGCTGCTGTCTATATTCTATCCAATAATATATTTTGTAACCTGTGCAAAAATCAGAAAAGCAAAAAAAAACCTAATATTCATACTGATGGCGCACCACACAAGACACTAATGGCGCACTATGATCATCACACTAATGGCGCATTAACTGCTGGTGCGCCATTAGTATGCCAAAGCACATGGGTACATATGGCCCCCTAGGAGGCATTCTAATGGCGCACTGCAGGCTATACTAATGGCGCACTACGTGGTGCGCCATTAGAACACCAGATACTAATGGCGCACCAGTGGTGCGCCATTAGAATTTAATTCTAATGGCGTTAATGCCAGTGGCGCACCGGTAGTGCGCCATTAGAAGGCAAATTTGGTGTGCCACTAGCATGCCTTTTCCTAGTTAGGTTAGGGTAGTGGAGCATGATGCGTCAGTTCAAGGGGCTGAACTCTCCAAGGCTCATCAGAGCGCGGAGACCGCACGGAATGAGGCCCAGGTCGCCCTCCAGGAGATCCAGGCGGCCAAGAAGATCACGGCGGGTAAGGCATTTAAGATGCAAAGCAAGTATGTGGAGAAGCAGTACCTTTTACTAACCCGGGTTCGAAGTTCCCCAGGAGCTCTTGCGGATTTACCATGCAGTGTATCAGACGCCGCGGAGTTCTATCGAGCCGAAGGAGGGGGTTCTACGAAGAAGCTACTCTGGTCACAGTATGCGGCGCCAGAGCATTCCGTGTCCTTCACTGATCAGCTGAAATAGCTGGTGGAGCTGCATAGGGTGGCCGAACTAGCCATGAAGGATTTGATAATCCGGCTATGGCCAGGCGAAGCTATGCCAAGCAGCTACTTCGGACTCGTGAGGCGGATGGTGTGTCCTTGGCTGGATGTTGTCAAGCGCTCGGCCTGCATTGAACGTGCACGCATGGCCTTCGCCCATTGCAAGATGTGGTGGGAAAAGATGGACGCCATCGAGGTGACCAGAGGGCCACCGGAGGGCAAGGAGCACCGCACACCCGAACGGTATTTTGCGGATGTCCTGGAGGGGTCTTGCCTTGAGGTGGCACAATGTTCGCGGGATGTTGTATTTGAATAAATGTATTCATGTTGCCTTTGCCTTGTATTATAAAAAACAAAGCATGCTTTGTGATGTAATTTTGTTATGCTTTAATTGTTTCCTCCTGTGCGGCCGTGTTGTATGTAATCTGAGGGCTGGCCAGTCGTCGGCTTCTGCACTCACATAGGTAGTACGGAGGTGTTCAGGATGGAATCTAAACAATCTTGTCCAATTATATGGTCCTTGAAGGAGTTGTTTAGCGCAACGAACAAGGCAATCAGACTATACAGCTTAAACGCCCTCACTTAGCCATAGGAGTTTTATAATAAAGCATGGGCGATGCCCCTGGTTCAAGCAGGGTGCTGTCAGCATGTGATCGGGAAGTGCCGATCTTTCACATAATGCGGAAAAAATCTCCAACGATTTGTAACCCTCGAACAGCTGACTGGCTCTCGCCGTATCATGATAGTCAGTTTTCGGCTTTCTCTACTGAGGTGCTCATCTGGTCAAGGCCAGGGCACAATCGCAGTAGTTCTCCCTTTACTACCCTAGCCGATTTAGCGGAACGTAGGGTAGCAAGCACAGGAGTCGGGCAACCCAACTATTGACCAAAGACATGATTCGGAGCCAATGCATATAATGCTAAATTCGGGGTGCTGAACTTATCTTTAAGGATTGTTCAGACTTTGTTGTCGTATCGTGGGGCGATGAGCCCCTGGCAAATATGAAACGTACCAGAGTGTACGGTTGCTAGAAAATAAGTAATTTAAAGGAAAACTGAGGGAGAACAGAGATACGATCTGGGGCCCTTGAACTTGGATCATGAACTGTTTCCATTATAGTTGGGTTAATGCGTCCAAGCACATTAGTACAAAATAATGCAATAAGCAACCTGCTGTTTGACATGCCGTGACCAAAGGCGAGCTGCGTGTGGGTCCTAAAAACGGATAGAGTAATCGTTTAGTTAGCCTCTAGGGCTTCCCATGTACGCCTGTGCTCCGTGTCAATCCGGTGTGTTTATCCTTTGACAGGACCATTAATTAGGCCGTCGAAGGAGGCCCGCATAAGAGAAACCTGAAAAAAGGGAAAAGGAGATAGTAAAGTTATATGTGTGTCCGAGATCGGTCTAGCCGAACTGTAGATCCCGGGCTGACTTGCGCCTCCGTCGATGTCCATGGAATTTTGAGTGCGTAATTATGTACGCGTGGTACGAATGCCACTACTTCATCAGGACTGGGACGGAGGCCGAATTGCTAATTGAGCTCTTGACGAGCCGCACTGTCGTGTTGCAGTGTAGTCCGGAACCTCCTAATGATGTCCAGGGGCTCGACAGTCGTACTATGGTGCTGCTTGAGAAGGCCGCTCTGTACCTCGGCTGCTAGGGCAACGGTGTGCTCCTCTGTTTGGAGGGAGCGTTCAGTATTGCCATTGACTGTTATGACGCTGCGTGGACCGGGCATCTTGAGCTTGAGATAAGCATAGTGTGGCACTGCGTTGAATCTATCAAACACGGTTCGTCCGAGAAGTGCGTGGTAGCCTCTGCGGAAGGGGGCAATATTGAAGATTAACTCTTCACTTCGGAAGTTGTCCAGAGAACGGAAGACCACCTCCAGCGTGATTGAGCTCGTACAACGGGCCTCTACGCCTGGTATGACTCCTTTAAAGGTAGTCTTTGTTGGTTTGATTTGTGAAGGATTAATATCCCATCTTCTATAGAGCAGGTTGAGGCTGCTACCACCGTCCATTAGGACTCGTGTTAGGTGAAATCCGTCGATGATTGGGTCGAGGACCAGTGCGGCTGAACCGCCATGCCGGATACTAGTTGGGTGATCTCGATGATCGAAGGTGATCGGGAATGACGACCACGGATTAAATTTTGGGGCGATTGGATCTACCGCATAGACGTCCCTAAGTGCTCGCTTACGCTCCCTTTTGGGGATGTGTGTAGCGTATATCATGTTCAACGTTTTGACTTGAGGGGGAAATTTCTTCTGCCCCCCGATGTTCAGCTGCCGGGGCTCTCCGTCCTCGTCCTCACTTTGTGATCCATTTTCCTTGTTTTGGCATTTAACTTGCCAACCTGTTTGAAAACCCAACAGTCTCTGTTGGTGTGATTGGCATGTTTATCTAGGGCACCATGTATCTGGCACGGGCGATCGAGTATGCGATCTAGGCTGGATGGTCCCTCACTGTTCCTTTTGTAGGGCTTCTTTCGCTGGCCGGACTTGGAGTCGCTAAATCCGGTGTTAACGGTGGTGTCATCGGTGTTGTCGCCATTGCTTTGGCGTTTGTGTCTATTGCGCCGGAGCTTAACGGTGCTATTCTTGGCCTCGGAGGGGCCTGTCTCGCTGGCTGTGTTTTTGCTACGAGCCAGCCAGCTGTCCTCACCCGTCCAAAAGCGGGTAATGAGTGCCGTAAGGGCCGCCATGGACTTCGGGTTTTCTTGGCCAAGGTGGCGTGCTAGACATTCATCATGGATGTTGTGTTTAAAGGACGCTAGGGCTTCGGCATCCGGACAGTCAACGATCTGGTTCTTTTTGGTTAGGAACCTTGTCTAGAATTTTCTGGCTGATTCTCCAGGTTGTTGAACTATGTGGCTTAAGTCATCGGCATCGGGTGGCCGGACATATGTACCTTGGAAGTTGTCAAGGGAGGCTTCTTCCAAGTCCTCCCAGCTGCCGATGGATTTTTCGGGCAGGTTATTTAGCCAGTGTCGAGCTGGCCCTTTGAGCTTTTGTGGGAGGTATTTGATGGCGTGGAGGTCGTCTCCACGGGCCATGTGGATGTGGAGAATAAAGTCCTCAATCCATACTGCGGGATCGGTTGTTCCGTCGTATGATTCAATATTGACGGGCTTGAACCCCTCGGGGAATTCGTGATCCAGCACCTCATCTGTGAAGCAGAGAGGGTGTGCGGCGCCTCTATATCAGGGCGCATCACGACGCACCTCTAATGAAGTCCGTCTGCGGTTATCGGCCCGGGTGTGACTAGGTTTTTCACGTCCAAAGAGGTAGCTGTCATCTCGAGTCGGGAAGCATCCTCGCGATCCGTAGATTGATATGGTGTGTCCTGCTCTACTGTCCAGCTCCTGCCAAAGGTCGTATGTATGGTCCGAGCTATTCTGTCCCTGTTTTTGCAAGGCGGTGGGGCGGGCTGTTGTTCGGCCTGAGTTGCCGTTTTATCTCGACCGCGGGGTGGTCGGTCCGCCGCACTATCCCAACCACATGGTGGTCGGTTCACATTGCGTGAGGGAGGTATGGGATCTGGTGCCTCCTCATCGAACTGATGTAGCAGTCTGCGCTTTGGGTAACTCTTGGTTGGGCACTCGAGGCCGTATTCCTCGGCTGCCAGGACATCAGTCCACCTGTCAATGAGCAGGTCTTGATCAGCTTGGAGCTGTTGCTGCTTCTTCTTCAGGCTTCTTGCAGGGGCTATTAGCTGGCGCTTGAAGCGCTCCTGCTCGAGGGGTGCCTCAGGCACGATGAAGTCCTCATTGCGGAAGCTCTCATCATCCTCGGAGACTGGACGATAACTATCATCGTCTCAGTCATTAAGCATGGCCTGTTTATCAGGGTTATCTTGCCCGTTGCCTTGTTCCTCCTGTTCGGATGCAGCCCCGACAGGGTCTTCATTGTTTTCGGCATCGCCCGAAGTACTATTTTCTCTGGTGCCAATGTTGCTATCATTTGAGCGACGAGGCTTAGAGCAGCGTTTAGGGCGCCGACGCTTGGACTGTGTCTCAGAAGGTTTATTCGCAACTGGATCTCCTTTGTCATCGTCACTAGCTTTTTTAGGTGTGTCGACCATGTACACATCGTGGCCGTCCAACATCCAGTGAACAGCGGGTCTTGTCCTTGCTCCATGTCAGCATCTTCGTCCATACCATCGATGTCTTCGAAGCCGTAATCAAGCACGTTGGTTAAGTCATCCACAGTGGCTATGAAGTGGGTGGCGGGTGGGAAGCGAAATTTCCCATCATCAGCCTCTGGCTCGAACCGAACAAAGTTCGGCTATGAGTCCTTCTCCAAGGACAAGTTCTTTAAAGAGTTTAGCACATCACCCAAAGGTGAGTGCTGGAAGATGTCTGCAGCGCTAAATTCGAGAATCGATAACCGATCCAGCTCGGTGTCCGCAGGCGTACCCGGTGCGGGACTTATTGTCGTGGTTCTAAGTCTGACAGTAGAATAGGGGGGTAGGAGTGTAGAGGCAAGATCTCAGCTATGGAGGAGTTGTACACGCGAGTTTTCACGAGTTCAGGCCCTTCTCGGAGGAAGTAATAGCCCTACGTCTCGGAGCCCGGAGGCGGTGGACTGGATTATATGCGTGTGAGTTACAGGGGGTGCGAACCCTTGTCCCTGGGGAGGGGGTGGCTTATATAGAGTTCGCCAGAACCCTGCAATAAAGATACATAACGACCATTAAAGCTATGACTTAATTCCCGACCGTTGCAGAGTGGAGTGGCTCTAGATCTTGTAGTAGTCGAGTGATTGTCCATATGGTCGAGTGTCTTCAAGACTGTCGAGTGGAACATAGCTTCATGGTCGAGTGGATGATGATTTTTCTTTGAATGCTTCTGGTTCTTTTAGAGATGTCCTTGGGGAGGGTATCTTGGACAGATCCATGACACTACCCCAGGTACATAGCTTCATCATTAGCCCCCGAATGGATCAGGGTTTGAGTGAGGAAGGAGTTGAGAACACTTCCGACTCATTTTTCGTGCTATGAGTATATCTTGTTCTGGATCAATGAACTGAGGTGACGACACCAAATTCTTTTTCAGTCGCCTTGATCCATTCTTAGTTTTTGTCGAGTGAACTTTTACTGAAGACTTCTGAATGATGATGTGGAGGATGTCTTCCGTCTGACAAGTTGTTCTGTTGTCCGCGGATTTCGTGGGATTCGAATTTTGGGAAGCGCGCCGGGCGGGGGAGGCCGCGGTAATCAGGACGGATTAGGCAGGTGAAAGTGCAACTATCCCTGGGTGGTTTTGGTAATTCCTAACAACATATAGCTCATTGAGCTAACATTATTCCAAGATTAATATTTCAGGAAAAGCTCAATGAATGGCATGGCATGGATGAGGAAAGTGGATCCCTCAAAATTCTAAGGACAAAAAGTTTGGTTCAAGCTTCTAGATCAAGACTCTACATTTTATATTTTACTGATCCAAGATCACATTGAGTCTATAGGAAAAGCCAATACTATCAAGGAGGGATGAGGTGTTGCTTAATGGCTTGCTTGCTCAAATTGCTTAGTGATATGCTCCAAAATCCTCAACTACCTTCTCACATCCACATTTGACCTAAACCAAAAGTCAAACTCGGCCCCACCGATTCTATCTGTCCGGTGCCACCGAGTTTCAAATGTCATAGCCACTGCCACAAACCCTAGGCAAATCGGTCTCACCGATAGGGATCTCGGTCTCACCGAGATGGGATTGTAATCTCTCTGTTTACCTTCATAATGTTTCAGTCTTACCGAGATGAGTGATCGGTCCCACCGAGATTGCAATGTAAACTCTCTGTTTCCCTTTTTTAACATTTCGGTCTCACCAAGATGAGCGAATCGGTCCCACCGAGTTTACCTGACCAACTCTCTGGTTAGCTTATTACCAAAATCGGTCCCATCGAGTTTGTGTAATCGGTCACACCGAGATTACGTTATGCCCTAACCCTAACCATATCGGTCCTACCGAGTTGCATCTCAGTCCCACCGAAAATCCTAACGGTCACTAGGTTTGCTGAATCGGTCCGACCGAGTCTAACCATTCGGTCCCACCGAGTTTGGCAAATTGTGTGTAACGGTTAGATTCTGTGTGGAGGCTATATATACCCCTCCACCCACTCTTCATTCGTGGAGAGAGAGCCATCAGAACATACCTACACTTCCAATACACATTTTCTGAGAGAGAACCACCTACACTTGTGTTGAGGTCAAGATATTCCATTCCAACCATATGAATCTTGATCTCTAGCCTTCCCCAAGTTGCTTTCCACTCAAATCTTCTTTCCACCAAATCCAAATCCTGTGAGAGAGAGTTGAGTGTTGGGGAGACTATCATTTGAAGCACAAGAGCAAGGAGTTCATCATCAACACACCATTTGTTACTTCTTGGAGAGTGGTGTCTCCTAGATTGGCTAGGTGTCACTTGGGAGCCTCCGACAAGATTGTGGAGTTGAACCAAGGAGTTTGTAAGGGCAAGGAGATCGCCTACTTCATGAAGATCTACCGCTAGTGAGGCAAGTCCTTCGTAGGCGACGGCCATGATGGAATAGACAAGGCTGCTTCTTCGTGGACCCTTCGTGGGTGGAGCCCTCCATGGACTCGCGCAACCGTTACCCTTCGTGGGTTGAAGTCTCCATCAACATGGATGTACGATAGCACCACCTATCGGAACCACGACAAAAACATCTGTGTCTCCAATTGCGTTTGAATCCTCCAAACCCTTCCCTTTACATTCTTGCAAGTTGCATGCTTTACTTTCCGCTGCTCATATACTCTTTTGCATGCTTGCTTGAATTGTGTGGAGATTGCTCGACTTGTGCTAAGATAGCTAAAATCTGCCAAGAACTAAAATTGGGAAAAGGCTAGATTTTTATTTGGTCAAGTAGTCTAATCACCCCCGCCCCTCTAGACATACTTTCGATCCTACAAGTGGTATTAGAGCATTGGTCTCTAGTTGCTTTGATTTCCATAGCTTTTGGTGGTCATAGCCTTGGTTTCACAACCTAGGAGAGTATGGCGTCTAGCGAGGGAAATTATCACCATAGAGGTCCTTACTTTGATGGTACTAATTTTGCTAGTTGGAAACATAAGATGAAAATGCATATTCTTGGACATAACCCCGCCGTTTGGGCTATTGTGTGTGTTAGCTTGCAAGGTGAATTCTTTGATGGGAGAGAACCGAATCGTGAAGCTACCGCGGATGAGTTGAAGATGCTATAATACAATGCTCAAGCTTGTGATATCCTCTTCAATGGATTGTGCCCCGAAGAATTCAACAAAATCAGCCATCTTGAGAATGCAAAGGAAATTTGGGATAGTTTGATTGACATGCATGAAGGTACCGACTCCGTCAAGGAATCCAAGTTGGATGTGCTTCAAAGTCAACTTGACAAGTTCAAAATGAAGGATGGTGAAGGTGTCGCTGAAATGTACTCTAGGCTTGCTCTTATCACAAATGAGATTGCTGGCTTAGGGAGTGAAGAGATGACCAATAGATTCATCATCAAGAAGATCCTAAGAGCCTTGGATGGAAAATATGATACCATGTGCACATTGATCCAAATGATGCCAAATTACAAAGATCGCAAGCTAATGGAAGTCATCGGAAGAATTGTTGCTCATGAGATGTCACTCAAGGATAAAGAGGAACTTCACAACAAATCAAGTGGTGCTTACAAAGCCTCATGTGAAGCCCAACATCATCGAGTGAGAAACAAACCTTCAATGAAGAATTGAGCTTAATGGTGAAGAACTTCAACAAGTTCCACAAGAGTAGAAGAAAAGAGAGAAGCTCCAAATCAAGGTCC
Source organism: Triticum dicoccoides (assembly GCF_002162155.2). NCBI lineage: Eukaryota > Viridiplantae > Streptophyta > Magnoliopsida > Poales > Poaceae > Triticum > Triticum dicoccoides. The sequence goes on along the minus strand of NC_041382.1, from coordinate 175,358,478 downwards.
TACAATGACAAAAGATCTTCTAGTCGAGAGCGAAACTGCTACAATTGTGGAAGGCCCGGACACTATTCCAATGAATGTACGGCCCCCTACAAGAGAAGAGAAGATTCTACCAAGAGAAGAAGTAGAAGAGAAGAATCACCATCTAGAGAAAGAAGGAGTAGAGATGATCGTTATGAACGAAGACCCTCACGGAGAAGCAAGGATTCGGAAAGAAAGGACAAGTCATCAAGGAGTTACACAAAACGAAGACATCAAGCTCATGTTGGTGAATGGGTATCCGGCTCCGACTCCGACAACCACACCGAGAGAAGCTATCACTCTGACTCCAAATATACTCAAGATGAAGGTGTTGACGGTCTAGCACTTGTGACAACCAACTCCTACGACATATTTGACTCACCAAATGAAGGAGTTGGAACATGCTTCATGGCTAAAGGCCCAAAGGTATCACAACCCGAGTATGTTGATTTCAATAGTGATGAAGATGACTTGTTAGGTGATGATGATTTACTTGTTGACAACTCTAGTGATGAATACTATGATGAAACGTCAATTAATCATGCTAATCAAGATAAAACAAATGACAATGATAAGGAGAAGATTGAGTCTCTAACTAAAGAACTAAACATTCTTAAGTTAGCTCATGAAACTATCTTAGGAGATCATCGAGAACTTTTAAGGACTCATCAGAAATTGCGCTTTGAAAAGCTCAGCCTTGAGCAAGAGCATGAGTTCTTAAAAGCAATCAATGATGATCTTCGCAAGAAAAGTTCTTCTGACATTGCCAAGCGTTTACTCTTATCCACTTACATGCCTCAAGTCAAGTCTAGTAACAAGAACAAGAAAGATTCTTCCTCTAGTAGTAACAATAATCATGCTAAATCCAATATTGTTGCTTCTAGTAGTTCTCTTGATTCCACTAATGATTCTCTTAGCCAAGTTACACTTGAGCAAGAAAATAGCTTATTGAAGGGAATTATAGAGAAAGGTGTTAACAAGAGCCTTGCCAGAAGTAAGCAATTCGAGGAAATTGTACGCAAGCAAGGAAGGCACCGGAAGAATCAAGGTGTTGGTTTTGAATGAAAGTTCAATGCCAATGGAGTTGAGTGGGAAGAAGATCAATACCCCAAGACGAAGTTTGTTCCTCAACAAGAGAAGTATGATCCTACTTCTCTCAAAGGGACACAAGCTCAAGATGATCTTCCACCACAAGACCACAAGCAAAAAGGCAAGGACAAGCTTCAAGAGGAAATTGATGCATTTGAAGAAGCTCCTAAGGCCTTGGTCAAGTGGGTTCCCAAGACTACTTCAAGTTCCACTTCATCAAGTACAACTACAACATCGAGGATTCCCATCAAGATGGTGTTGATCCCGAAGGAGAAGAACTAGAGAGTTCTTGAGGGTGACTCCGCCAACATACTTCACTCTTATCATCTTGGCAAGAACAAGTGCAAACAACTTCCACATATTGCACTAGTTCAAGGAGTCACAAACCCTCTTGTTGGTAAGACAAGGGACAAGGTAACCTAAAAGCTTTCATAGACATCATCTTGTGTGTGCATCACTCTAGGTCTATGGATATCCTTGTTTGTTCCTTGTGGGACTAACCCGTGTAGGTATTGAAAGTGCAACTCACTCCAATGGATAGCTCCAAATGATCTACATCAACATTGAGCATCCACATCTTGAACATCTACATGAAGTCATCATCGACAAAACCCAAGGTTAGTTCATCCCTCTTAGGGGGGATCTCACATCTAGGGGGAGCTTTACTCTAAGAATTGAGCTAAAGAAACTCTAATGGTGTGAACACAACAATGCTTTATGTAAAAGTGGTAACCCCACTTGTGCTTAAACGATGAGTATGACATATGATCAAATGTTCTCATTTGACTCCCAAGTCAATATACTCATATATAGATGACCTAGTCATCGCAAATTGTTTGATAGATGCTAGAGTTGGTTGTGCATGCTTTGCCACATATTTCAATTGCCATTTTATTGTGTGAGCATGTTGATTGCATATTTTACTCGTTCGAGGACATCCACTTGTTGTTTTGATTGATTGGTTTTCTTTTCTTTTGCCAAGTGTATGGACAAGAATGCGTAAGAACCCTCTCTAGCTATCTATGCTTTTCTCGTCTCAAACTCTAGTCATGCTACATCACAAAATTTGATCAAGTCAGATTTGAACCACTCTGTGTGAGGAGCACTCGGAGTCCCCGATTCGTCATAGACTTAAACTTCCAAAACTTCTTTGTGCTTTTCGGTCTGACCGATTCCTCCATTTCGGTCATACCGAGATCACTAAGTCGATCTAGGTTTTCAATCTCGGTGCAACCGATTTGAACCTTTCGGTCACACCGAGTTTCAGTAACTGCTTGCAGTTATGAATCTCGGTGCCACCGAGTTGTTCCACTCGGTCACGCCGACAAGGTCGGGCTATATATACCCACGGGCAAAATTTTGGAAATTTCTCTGAAACCCCTTCGCCCGCGCATAGCTCGCTCTGCCTCCTGGGTCTCCGGATCGTCCTCCTCGTTGCCAGCCGCCTCCTGTCGCTGGTCTCCGCCGCCGTCAACGGAATTCTTCCCCGCCGTTGCCGTCGTAGCAAGTTCATCGCCGAACAAGGGTATGGACTCGATCACAGTGCTATCCCCGTCCGATTCCTAGCACATTGTGTTCATTGTGATTCTTACCATGATTGAAACGCTTCTATCCAGTCAAAAAACTATGTAGATTAGAGTTGAATTGAAAATTTAGGGTTAGGTTTCCGCCGAAACCATCTCGGACCATCCGAGTTGTGGAACTCGGTACCACCGATTCGGCTCAGGCCATTGCACATGTAATTTTTGGTCTGACCGAGAATTGCAAATCGGTGTGACCGAGTTCAGGACTTTGTGAAACCCTAGCAGTCTCGTTACCACCGAACTGTGACTCAGTCTGACCGAGTTCACTAGTTTAGGTTCCAACAGCTGCTTCGGTATCACCGAGTTTGCAAATCGGTTGATCCGAAATGCTTTCTGTGGAAAACTAAAACTAAGTTTTGACTCATTCCTTTGCAAAAACCTCTGCATTTTGTGATGCTCATCCACTCTATCTCATCTATATCTATTCACAGGGTCTGCTGTCAGTGTTTGCAACATGTCTGACCAAAGTGACAGCCAGAACAGGTCAGAGGAGCAGGTTCACCTGAGTGAGGGCACTAGTCCCTCTAGCAGTTCAGATGATGGTAGCAGGAGCACCCCAAGCAATTTGCCAAAGGCTGCCACTAGAGCAAGCAAGAAGAAAACTTCAGAGTCTGAGGATGAAGACTATGTGACCACTGAGGATGAGGCCACATCAAAGAAGAAAGTGGTTAAGAAGGAGTACAACTCAGCTGTAGTTAAGCCAGGAATGAAGATCAAAAGGCCAGCAGGAAGACAACCAATGTCTAAGGCCAGAGCATCCTCTCAAGCATCTTTGGAATCTCAACCCAAAGAGCCTGCTGCAGAAGGAAAGAAAAGGAAGGAAAGGGTCAATAAGACCATGGCCAGAGTGATTGGAAAGGCTTCCATGATGGAAGAAGAAGAGGAAGAAGAGGTTGCTGCACCAGCACCCAAGGCACAGAAGCTTATGGGTGGTGCTATCAGGACAGGGGCTGCATCATCAAAGCCCAAAGAAGCACCCAAAGCTGCCTCCAAGCCCAAGACTGCACCAAAGAGAAATACTAGAAACATACCAGCTGCTGAGAAGAACAATGCCCCAGTGCCTGAAACTGTTGCTGAAGAAGAAGATGAAGCGCATGTTCTGAGAAAATTGAAGCCAAAAATTCCAGACCACAATGATGCTCATCCTGTGGCTGAGAACATGAAGATCAGGAGAGACTCGGGACTGAGGAAATGGAGAGAGACAAATCCATATGCTACCAGGAGAAGGACTGATATTGATTACAGGTTCCACACAAAGGAACAACAGGATTTCTATGAGACAGTGTTGTTGGACAAGAAGCCTATAGTGTGTGATATGAGGTGGGTCAACTGGACCTACATGAAGGAAAATGAGGAACACTATCCTGGTGTGTTTGACAGCTTCAGTGCTTGTGGAGTTGCAGAGTTTGTTGGACAGAAGCTCACAAAGTGGAATGAGGAGCGGAGCTCATAATGCAATTCTACTCCACAGCACACTTCTACCCAAATGGCAGGATAGTATGGATGTCTGAAGGTACAAGGTACCACTCAACTGTTGAGGAATGGGCAAATCTGATCAATGCTCCTAAGGAAGAAGAAGATGACTTGGATGTCTATGCCAAGAAGAAGATGGATCACAACTCTATGGCAAATATGTACAAGGAGATTCCTGAAGATGATCTTGAGACTCACCAGTTTGGGTCAGTAAAACACTTGCTGTCAGGGTTGCCTACAATCAATTGGATCCTTAGGCACACTCTCTTGCCCAAGTCTGGTGATCACAGAATGATCAGAGGCCATGCAATTAACTTGCTACATATATTTGATGTGCCACAGAAGTTCAAGGTCATGAGCCTTATAGTTGAGACTATCAAGAGGACTGCAGCTGACCAGAAAAGAAGTTGTGGATATGCCCCACAAATCCAGGAGTTGATAAACTCAAATATGGGCACAAGCACATACTTGTTGGATAAGGAACACTTGCCTATCTATCCTGACTTCGAGGACAACCAAGTTGTGATGAATGAAGATGAACCCTCCTCAGTGCAAGCACAAGCAAAGAAGAAGAAGGCAAAGAAAGAGAAGGCTGCCAAGATGCCAACTCAAGAGGAGGCATCTGAGTACTTTTTGAAAAGCAAGCAGGACCAGCTTGGTTACTTGATAGCATCATCTTTGAGGATTCAGAAGGGGTTGGCCACCCTAAGTCAAAACCAGGAGAGCCTGGAAAGAATCATGGAACAAAAATTCTATGATTTAGATGTCAAAGTAACTGAGATTCAGTCTGTTGTGGAGCAGCTACAGGATGACATGTAGGAGAGGAAGGGCAAGACAACCACTGATGCATTTGCCAGAGTGCCTCGAGCTCAGAGATCTCCTGCAGTGCCTGTACCAGAAACTAGAGCCACTTCATCTGCACCAGCTACAGCTTCAGTGCCACCAGCTCCAGCACCTACCCCATCAGCTCCGTCTACTTCGACTGAAGCCTTCGTCCTTCGAGTTCTCCGGACACCACCACCTAAAGACCAAGCGTGAGAGACGTTTTAGTGCTATGCATTTTCTATGAACTTTTTGGTAACTTGTTGCCAAAGGGGGAGAAAAATGTATAGATCATAGGCTTCGAGAGAGAGCGTTGATTTTTATTCTCTCTTGCTTTGGTGGTTAAACTTTGTTTATCTTTTGATTGCTTGAGATACTATGCTATTATCTGTGAGACATTGATGATCATGTGGTTGATCATAAGCTACACTTATGCTTGTTAGATGATATTATCTTACTTATCCTTATATGATCATTCACTTTGCTTGGTGATGAGTGCATGTATTTAATTCTTATCATTTTGAGCGCTCCACCAAGATGTACGTGACATGGAAGAGTAATCCATGATCCTAACTCATTGTGCATTTGCAGTCCAAAGCAAATCTTAAGATATGCACAAATTTAGGGGGAGCTCTTGCTTTTCACATACTTCTCAAAGCGACGATATCTTTCACTCTTATTATCATTTGTCGAAGCTTTGATCTATATGTTGTCATCAATTACCAAAAAGGGAGAGATTGAAAGTGCAACTATCCCTGGGTGGTTTTGGTAATTCCTAACAACATATAGCTCATTGAGCTAACATTATTCCAAGATTAATATTTCAGGAAAAGCTCAATGAATGGCATGGCATGATGAGGAAAGTGGATCCCTCAAAATTCTAAGGACAAAAAGTTTGGCTCAAGCTTCAAGATCAAGACTCTACATTTTATATTTTAGTGATCCAAGATCACATTGAGTCTATAGGAAAAGCCAATACTATCAAGGAGGGATGAGGTGTTGCTTAATGGCTTGCTTGCTCAAATTGCTTAGTGATATGCTCCAAAATCCTCAACTACCTTCCCACATCCACATTTGACCTAAACCAAAAGTCAAACTCGGCCCCACCGATTCTATCTATCCGGCGCCACCGAGTTTCAAATGTCATAGCCACTGCCACAAACCCTAGGCAAATCGGTCTCACCGATAGGGATCTCGGTCTCACCGAGATGGGATTGTAATCTCTCTGTTTACCTTCGTAACATTTCGGTCTTACCGAGATGAGCGATCGGTCCCACCGAGATTGCAATGTAAACTCTCTGTTTCCCTTTTTTAACATTTTGGTGTCACCAAGATGAGCGAATCGGTCCCACCGAGTTTACCTGACCAACTCTCTGGTTAGCTTATTACCAAAATCGGTCCCATCGAGTTTGTGTAATCGGTCACACCGAGATTACGTTATGCCCTAACCCTAACCATATCGGTCCTACCAAGTTGCATCTCAGTCCCACCAAAAATCCTAACGGTCACTAGGTTTGCTGAATCGGTCCGACCGAGTCTAACCATTCGGTCCCACCGAGTTTGGCAAATTGTGTGTAACGGTTGGATTCTGTATGGAGGCTATATATACCCCTCCACCCACTCTTCATTCATGGAGAGAGAGCCATCAGAACATACCTACACTTCCAATACACATTTTTTGAGAGAGAACCACCTACACTTGTGTTGAGGTCAAGATATTCCATTCCAACCATATGAATCTTGATCTCTAGCCTTCCCCAAGTTGCTTTCCACTCAAATCTTCTTTCCACCAAATCCAAATCCTGTGAGAGAGAGTTGAGTGTTGGGGAGACTATCATTTGAAGCACAAGAGCAAGGAGTTCATCATCAACACACCATTTGTTACTTCTTGGAGAGTGGTGTCTCCTAGATTGGCTAGGTGTCACTTGGGAGCCTCCAACAAGATTGTGGAGTTGAACCAAGGAGTTTGTAAGGGCAAGGAGATCGCCTACTTCATGAAGATCTACCGCTAGTTAGGCAAGTCCTTCGTGGGCGACGACCATGATGGAATAGACAAGGTTGCTTCTTCGTGGACCCTTCATGGGTGGAGCCCTCCGTGGACTCGCGCAACCGTTACCCTCCGTGGGTTGAAGTCTCCATCAACGTGGATGTACGATAGCACCACCTATCGGAACCATGACAAAAACATGCGTGTCTCCAATTGCGTTTGAATCCTCCAAACCCTTCCCTTTATATTCTTGCAAGTTGCATGCTTTACTTTCCGCTGCTCATATACTCTTTTGCATGCTTGCTTGAATTGTGTGGAGATTGCTTGACTTGTGCTAAGATAGCTAAAATCTGCCAAGAACTAAAATTGAGAAAAGGCTAGATTTTTATTTGGTCAAGTAGTCTAATCACCCCCCCCTCTAGACATACTTTCGATCCTACAGCAGGTCGCCTCGATCCCCGCGCCACCTTTTTTTGCCACGTATCACGCGCGTGACTGTTGCGGGATTTGATAAGATCGTCCTGGCCTACAAGTCCGTCACTCGGAAGTGTCCTTATAAAAGGCACCGGACCGGGCTTTTGAACAGTGCGCCCTCATTCTCCTTCTTCCTCCTCAGATTTGTCCTCTGCACCTGCTTCTGCTCTTGGCGTCATAGCCCCGCTCAGACTCGATTCGCTGCCATGGGGAAGGAGAAGACGGTGGCGTTGGAGCGTGCAAAGAAGGTGACGGCGAAGGCGAAGGGGAAGAGGACCAGCCGAGGTGGATCCTCGTCACGGTCCGGCCTGCCGCTTGGCTGGATCCAGGGCGACTGGATCCGCTCGATGATTAGACAAGACGACATTGACGATCTGGTTGAGGGGGACTGATCCCTCACCAATCGGCGCGGCTCCCGGGGAACGAGACCGAGCCGCAGCCGCAGGAGGGTGAGTGCGTCCTCCTCGCCACTCATGTCGACCGCGGGGTTTCTTTGCCTCCCCACCCTTTCTTTCTTGGTTTCTTGAACTTCTTCAGGGCTCAACTCCACCACTTTACGCCAAACACCATCGTGTACATTGCTGCTTTCGTGTCCATGTGTGAGAATTTCTTGGGCTGCTGACCGCACTGGGGTCTCTTCAAGCACATATTCACATGTCGCTCCCAGACGGTCAAGAAGGCCAACCCGAGTGACGAGAGGACGCACGGGATACAGATATGTGGGGGCCTTGGAATCCAAATGAGGAACAACAACACCTTCCCAGCTATGATCCTTCCTGACTCGGTCCGGAGCTGGCAGTCGACCTAGTTTTACTGCAAGGACCAGCCGACCCCGGGTCAGTCGACTGGACTTCCTCCCTTTTCCATGGCTCGAGTGGAGAAGCCCTCCTCCTTGAGAGTGATCCCGGAAGAGAAGGCGCAGGTGAAGGTGTTGGTCGAGCGGGTCGTCCAACTTGTCCGCGAAGGAGTGACTGGTACAGACCTGCTGGAGGTCTTCCTCAGTCGACGCATCCAACCACTCCAAGCCCGTGACCATCCGATGTGGATGTACTCGGGACTCGAGGACTCCACTCCGATCCACTCGGAGGACGCAAGTGAGGACACGGTGGATAAGTGGCTAAGAGGAATCACCGGCAACAAAGATAATCCCCGGGGGTCCAGGAGGGTGATTCCATTCGACCATTTGCGCCAGCCGGAACAGGTATGATTCTGCATTGTCGAGTGTCTTCTTGATTCACTATGTAACATCTTGTTGACGGTCGACTGTATTTCTTTTGTTCATTGTCCTTTCAGGCTCTTATTGATATGTACTCAATGCCCAATGGAGAGCAGGAGCAAAATGTCGATGAAGGGGAGAGCGGGGGCGAGAGTGGCGAGTGGCACTTGGATGTAGCGGAGGACGAGGAGAGCGACGACTTGAGTGACGAAGAAGAGGTCGACTCGCCTCCTCGTAGAGAGAGTAGGTCCAAGCACACTCACGACCCGGCGAGCACCCCTGACCTAGCGGCCGCACCGACTGGGCAATCTTCAAAGCACCCTCGGACATCTTCTTTGGTGCCGACTGAGAAGGTATTGAAATAGCTCAAGACTGTGCCACCTCCTGCGCCGAAAGCATTGAAGGCCACATCCTCCAAACCACCGAAGGCTTTGCCCAGAATCAAAGTGACCATCCCCACCATCTCCGGGTAATCATCTGACCCGATCTTTTGGTCGACTCGAGCAATAGAACATAACCGACTGAATATTGACATTTGCAGTGCTGCTACATCTGGGACTTCTTCCTACCAATACCGAGACGAGGAAATGGAAGACGCGGTTACCTCCAACCCAGGTAAAACTCTCATAATCTTGCTCTTGATTATTTGGTCGATTAAATTCTGGCGATTCACTTGGGGTCGACTGATTTATTTGTAGCCCCACCCAACGTCATCGAGCTTCCGGATGATGATGATGATGTGGCCCCTAGGCCCAGAAAGAACAAAAAAGTAGCAGCTGGCAAGACGTCTCAGTAGGGACCGATGGCAACACCAACCGTCCAGCAATCTGAAGACGCGGGTGGGGCCTGTGTAACTTTTGTTGTCCCATTGTCGAGTGAGCGCCCTGCACCGTTGATTGTACCGGTGTTTCCTTCAGTCGTCCAACCTCACGCTTCGGAGCTCCAAGATGCCGCACATGGGTCGTCTGCCCCCTTCTTCACCAACTACCATGTTCTGGAAAGCCAGTCGGACGCGGATGCAAAGGCCATTCGTCAGGCTAATGTGATGATGGAGCGGATGAAGATGGTGCACGAGAACATCCAGGCTGCTTACGATGCCAGCGCGGCTCTCCGGGCCAATGTCCAGGTAAGTAGGCTTTCGACTGACCTTGTTCTATTAGAATATGCTACCTGAAATATTTTCTTTCATACCATCTCTTATTGTTTGCGTCGAATTTGTACACCCACTGGGTGTTTTGTTGTCTTTGGTATTTGCGCTCTTCCACTTTGCCTGGGCGAGTGGGATCTGAACCGGTGGGGGCATGCTAAGTGCACCCACTGGGTGTAGTCCCCGAGACCGCAGTCGACTGTGGACAGTCGACTGGGGTCTGAGTACTTTTTACTTTCTTTTCTTCCACTCGACCTGGGCTGACCGGTAGAATGGGATCTGAACCAATGGGGGCACGTCAAGTGCACCCACTGGGTGTAGTCCCCGAGACCGTGGTCGACTGCTGGTGGTCGGCCGGGGTCTGAATAGTTCTCTTTTTTTTACTCGGCCCGGGCGGACCGGTCGAGTGGGGTCTGAATCAGTGGGGGCACGCCAAGTGCACCCGCTGGCTATAGTCCCCGAGACCGCGGTCGACTGCCGGCAGTCGGCTGGGGTCTGAGCGAGCTTTTAAGTTTTATTCACTCGGAAGTAAATAATCTTTGATCTTGTCGATTGACATGTCTTTTGCCTTCTGCAGAAATCTTGTACTCTCATTTCTAAGTTCACCGAATTTGAGGAGAAGCAGAGGCAACTTAACCTTGACTTGGAGCTGGCCCAACAAAAGTTGAAGAAAGCTCAAGATGAAGCTGCTGGTATGGAAGGTAACTGCCTGTTGACTGTTCATGTCGATCGTCCTTTTAAAATATTTCTTCAATCTCTTGCTTGATCCGATTGCTTATTTTGCAGAGAAAATGAGGTTGGCTCTGGAAAAGAAGGACTCGGACCTTGCAGTTGCGCAGAAGGAGGCTCAAGATAAGACTACCCTTGCAGACCAGAAGTTGGCTTCGGTTGGAGTGCTGGAAGAAGAAGTAAGCAAGCTGAAGTCCTCTCTCACTGAATCCAACCAAGAGGTAACTCGTCTGAAGAAGGATAAGGTGGCTCTGAATGAGAAGCTGGAATCCGCGACTCGCAAAAGAAATGACGTGGAAGCTTATCTGAGAACTCTTGCCAAGAAGCTCTATCTTATGCTGGAAGGTACTCCTTTTAATCTGACAGCTTTACTGCTTGCAAGTTAGTTCTGTCCAATCAACTCACTAACTCTTTGACTGCAGAATTCTGCCAAAACTTCGACGAGGAGACTAGACGGATCGAGACGGGTTTAGACCCTATTGTTTCTCTAGTCGGCGACAAGGCTGCCATGAATGTGCTTCGACTGGAATCCCATGTCGCCAGCATCACAAGTTATCTTGCTCGTCCGAAGGTGGCAGTTTCACGGATCGACTCATCACTCTGGCCAAGAGCGATGCTTCAAAATGACCTCGAATCTCTAATGACTAGACTCAACGAGGTCCCTGGTCGAGTGCAAGAGTGGAAGAAATCCTCTGCCCGGTGTGGTGCTGGCGTGGCATTGTCCTTGGTAAGAGTCCACTGCAAGGAAGCCCGCGAAGATAAGCTGACGGCGATCAAGGTCGCCAACACCAAAAGGCACGACTTCCAGTCCTTTATGGAGACTTTCATCGCTGCTGCCACTCGGATCGGAGATGGAATCGACTTGGACGAATTCGTCGAACCCGCCAGCCCTCCTCCTGCCGAGTGAAAAAACTATAAGATTTAAACATGTCTTAAATTTGCCTCGGAATGTCGAGTGGTTGTTGTAACCATTAAACTCCTTCAGGCTTGATGCTCGAATACTTTTGATTTGTCGCTTGGAACTTTAGGATTTATCCGAACTGCTTTTGAATATGCTTGCGATTGCTTTTGGAATCTGCTTCCTATTTGGAATGACCTTCGTGTTTGAGATGCAGACTTGAAATGGAGACTTCAATCGAACCGTGCCTTGTCGTCCTTGCGGACAAGGATGGAGCGCATGTTGTATTTGTGGCGTAGCTTGAAGGAGACGGTTGTAGTCAACCTGTGCCTCGTTGTCCTCGCGGACAAGGATGGAGTGCATGTTGTATTTGTGGCGTAGCTCAGAGAAGAAGGTTGCAGTCGACCTGCGCCTTACCGTCCTTGCGGACAAGGATGGAGCGCACGTTGTATTTGTGGCGTAGCTCGGAGAAGAAGGCCGCGGTCGATCTGCACCTCGTCGCCCTTGTGGGTAGGGATGGAGCATACGTTGTATTTGTGGCACAGCTCCAAAGGAGAAGGTTGTAGTCGACCTGCACCTCGTCGTCCTTGCAGATGAGGATGGAGCGCACGTTGTATTTGTGGCACAGCTTCGAAGGAGAAGGTTGCACTCGACCAACACCTCGTCGTCCTTGCGAATAAGGGAGGATTTTAAACCTTAGGCGAGTACTGGACTACAGCTAAGCCTCTGAGTGGGAGGATTGCTCACCACTCGGTAGGAATTTCAAATTTAGGCGAGTACTGGACTGCAGCTAAGCCGCCAAGTGGGAGGGTTGCTCACCACTCGGACTGTAGCTAAGCCCCCGAGTGGGAGGGTTGCTCACCACTCTGTAGGATTTTACAAACTTAGGCGAGTACTGGACTACAGCTAAGCCCCCGAGTGGGAGGATTGCTCACCACTCGGTAGGATTTTTTATACTTAGGTGAGTACTGACTGCAGCTAAGCCCCTGAGTGGGAGGGTTTCTCGCCACTCGGTAGGATTTTTTAAACTTAGGCGAGTACTGGACTACAGGTAAGCCTACGAGTGGGAGGGTTGCTCACCACTCGGTAGGATTTTTTAAACTTAGGCGAGTA
>NC_041382.1:175282315-175345450 GCF_002162155.2 Triticum dicoccoides | reverse complement strand
TAAGCCTACGAGTGGGAGGGTTGCTCACCACTCGGTAGGATTTTTTAAACTTAGCCGAGTACTGGACTGCAGCTAAGCCTCTGAGTGGGAGGACTACTCACCACTCGGTAGGATTTTTTAACGAGTACTGGACTGCAGCTAAGCCCCCGAGTGGGAGGACTGCTCACCACTCGGTAGGATTTTTTAAACTTAGGCGAGTACTGGACTGCAGCTAAGCCCCCGAGTGGGAGGATTTCTCACCACTCGGTAGGATTTTTTAAACTTAGGCGAGTACTGGACTGTAGCTAATCCCCCAAGTGGGAGGATTGCTCACCACTCGGTAGGATTTTCTTTCGAACTTAGGCGAAACGGATTCGCAGCTAAGTCACCCACTGGGGGTTTTCAGACGTAAATAAAAGAAACAACAATCGTGCCAGAGGACCATAAAGCTCTTGTCTTTGATAAACAAATTACAAAGGTATTTCTTATTACATTTTATTCGAACAAGTACTTAAGTATAAAAGGGGTGGAGCAGGTCCGCATTCCAAGCCCGTGGCTCGTCTTTCTTATGCTCGAAACTATAAAGGTGGTATGCTCCATTGTGGAGCACTTTCGTGACAATGAAGGGACCTTCCCAAGCCGGGGCGAGCTTGTGTGGTTTTTGTTGATCCACTCGAAGAACCAAGTCACCCTCTTGAAAGGCTCGACCCTTCACGTGTCTAGCATGGAATCGACGCAAGTCTTGCTGATAAATGGTCGACCGGGTCAAGGCCATCTCTCTTTCCTCCTCTAGGAGGTCGACTGCGTCTTGCCGAGCTTGTTCTGCTTCATCTTCGGAGAAGAGCTCAACTCGTGGTGCATTATGAAGCAAGCCACTCGGTAGAACAGCTTTAGCCCCATAGACCAAGAAGAATGGAGTTCGGCCAATTGACCGACTGGGAGTTGTCCTCAATCCCCAGAGAACTGATGGAAGTTCATCAACCCAGGCGCCCGCTGCGTGCTTGAGATCTCGCATCAGTCGGGGTTTCAGTCCTTTGAGAATCAGGCCATTTGCTCTTTCTGCTTGTCCATTCGACTGGGGATGGGCGACTGAAGCATAGTCGACTCGTGTGCCTTGTGAGGCACAGAAGGTTCTGAACTCATCAGAATCGAAGTTTGATCCATTGTCAGTGATGATGCTGTGCGGAACCCCATATCTAAAAATCAACTCTCTGATGAAGCTGACAGCAGTACTAGCTTCAAGATTCTTAATAGGCTTGGCTTTGATCCATTTGGTAAACTTGTCGACTACTACAAGCACATGAGTGAAGCCGCTCCTACCAGTCCTTAGTGGACCAACCATGTCCAATCCCCAAACAGCAAAGGGCCAGACGATTGGAATGGTCTTCAGGGCTGATGCAGGTTTGTGCGACATATTGGAGTAGAACTGGCAGCCATCACATCTGTCGACTATATCTTTCGCCATTTCATTTGCTCGTGGCCAATAAAATCTAGCTCAGTATGCTTTAGCCACAATGGTCCGAGAGGACGCATGGTGTCCACAGGTCCCCGAATGGATGTCGTGGAGGATCACTCGGCCTTCTTCTGGTGTTATGCATTTCTGGCTGACCCCAGTTGCACTTTCTCTGAACAGTTGTCCTCTTATTACAGTAAAGGCCTTGGATCGACGGACGATCTGTCGAGCCTCTTCTTCATCCTCTAGGAGCTCTTTCCTAAGGATATATGCAATGTATGGCACTGTCCATTCGGGAGTGATGACCAACACCTCCATGATCAAGTCAACCACGGCTGGGACCTCGACTTCAGTCGGATCTGTGGCACTCCTAGGCTGCGGGGGCTCTTTAGCGAAGTGATCTTCTTGAACTGAAGGTGCATGAATATGCTCCAGGAACACATTGCTGGGAATAGCTTCTCTCTTGGAGCCTATCTTTGCTAAATCATCTGCTGCTTGATTTTTCAGTCGGGGTACATGATGGAGCTCTAACCCCTCAAACTTCTTTTCCAACTTCCTCACCGCATTGCAGTAATCAGTCATGGATGGGCTTCTAACTTCCCACTCCTTCATCACTTGATTGACTACCAAATCTGAGTCGCCATAGACCATGAGGCGACGGACGCCGAGTGAGATGGCCATACGCAACCCATACAAGAGTGCTTCATATTCTGCTTCGTTATTGGAGGAATCAAAATGAATCTGGAGGACATATCTGAGCTTGTCTCCTTGGGGGGATACCAGTACCACCCCAGCACCGGAACCATTCAGCATCTTGGAACCATCAAAGAACATGGTCCGGTGCTCCGAGTGAACTTGAGTCGGCAGTTGTCGTTCAATCCACTCGGCGAGGAAATCTGCTATTGCTTGGGACTTGATAGCTTTATTTGCTTTGAACTTGATATCTAAGGGAAGGAGTTCAATCGCCCACTTTGCCACTCGACCAGTTGCATCTGTATTGTTCAGAATCTCTGATAATGAAGTGTCGCTGACGACTGTAATGGAGTGATCAGAGAAGTAATGTGCAACCTTCTTCGTGGTCATATAAATCCCATAAACAAGCTTCTGATAATGTGGATATCTTTGCTTTGATGGAGTCAAAACTTCAGAGACATAGTATACTGGGCGCTGAACTCTGTAAGCTTTTCCTTCTTCTTCCCGCTCGACCGTAAGTACTGTACTGACGACTTGTCCAGTGGCTGCAATGTAAAGCAGTAAAGGCTCTTTGCTGATTGGAGCAGCAAGCACTGGCTAGGTGGAAAGCAGGGCTTTGAGCTCTGCAAATGTTGCATCAGCTTCAGGAGTCCACTTGAACTTATCTGACTTCTTCATCAGTCGGTAAAGAGGCAGTGCCTTTTCACCGAGGCGAGAAATGAATCGACTTAGGGCGGCCAAACACTAGTAAGCTTCTGGACATCATGCACACGCACAGGGCGTTTCATCCGGAGTATGGCACCCACTTTCTCTGGGTTAGCGTCGATCCCCCGTTTGGAAACGAGAAAACCAAGTAATTTTCCGCCTGGAACTCCAAATGTGCACTTTGATGGATTAAGCTTGATATCATACCTTCTGAGGTTGTCAAAGGTTTCAGCAAGGTCAGCCAGTAGGTCGGAACCTTTTCGTGACTTGACTAGAATGTCATCCATGTATGCTTCCACATTCCGACTGATTTGAGTGAGTAGACACTTCCGGATCATCCTCATGAATGTGGTTCCGGCGTTCTTCAAACCGAATAGCATAGTGACATAATAGAAGCACCCAAATGGGGCGATGAAAGTTGTTTTTATCTCATCGGGTCCATACAGACGGATCTGATGATACCCGGAATAAGCGTCCAAAAAGGACAAACGCTCACACCCCACAGTTGAGTCGACTATTTGGTCGATGCGAGGGAGAGGAAAGTGATCTTTCGGTCAGGCCCGATTGATATGTTTGAAGTCAATGCACATGCGAAGTGAGTCGTCCTTCTCTGGGACCATGACAACATTAGCTAACCACTCAGAGTGGTAAATTTCTCGGATAAACTCAGCTGCTAGAAGTCGAGCCACTTCTTCCCCGATTGCCTTTCTCTTATGTACGGCGGACCGTCAAAGGTGTTCTTTTATTGGTTTCACTTTTGGGTCGACTCGCAAGCGAAGCTCAGCCAGTCCCCTGGGAACACCTGGCATGTCAGAAGGTTTCCATGCAAAGATGTCCCAGTTCTCACGGAGGAACTGGATGAGCGCTTCTTCCTATTTGGAGTCGAGTGTTGTTCAAATGTGAGTTGGAGCAGCATTGGGATCCGTCGGGTGAATGTGAATCCACTTTGTTTCACCAGATGACTGGAATGCTGAATCCGTGGCAGGCTTCTTAGCTCGCAACAAATCACTCGGGTCTGCATTTTTTTGATATTCCTACAATTCCACTACCGCCATCTGTGCATCGGCGATCTTTGAGCCCTTCTGGAAGCACTCTTCTGCCTTCTTTCGACTGCCAGTGATAGTGATCACCCCTTTAGGACTAGGCATCTTCAAGTTGAGGTACACGTAACATGGTCGAGCCATAAAACGTGCATAAGCTGGCCTGCCAAGAATGGCATGATAAGCACTCTGGAAATCCACAACTTCAAATGTCAACTTTTCTTTGCGGTAATTCTTGGAATCACCGAAAACTACATCAAGGGCGATCTGACCGAGTGATGCAGCCTTCTTGCCAGGAATGACCCCATGGAAACTCATATTACTTTCGCTGAGTCCGGACATCGGAATGCCCATTCCTTTCAACGTCTCTGCATATAGTATATTCACACCACTGCCACCATCCATCAGAACCTTAGTCAATCGAGTGCCTCCGACTATTGGGTCGACCACCAACGCTTGCCTCCCAGGGGTGGCTATGTGTGCTGGGTGATCGGACTGGTCGAATGTAATGGCAGTCTGAGACCACTTCAAATAACTGGGTGTCACCGGAGCAACCATGTTCACTTCTCTGTTGATGACTTTCAGTCGACTCTTACTCTCAACGTCAGCGAAAATCATCAGAGTGGAATTGACGTGGGGGTAACCATCATCGTCGTCCTCCTCATCCTCAACTTTGTCTGCTTCTTTCTCCTTTTCCTTGGGCTCTTTCTCTCGGAATTGCTGGATTAGGAGTCGACACTGTCGAGTGGTATGCTTT
This sequence comes from Triticum dicoccoides, assembly GCF_002162155.2. Lineage (NCBI taxonomy): Eukaryota > Viridiplantae > Streptophyta > Magnoliopsida > Poales > Poaceae > Triticum > Triticum dicoccoides. The sequence continues at coordinate 175,340,823 of NC_041382.1, read as the reverse complement.
GGGTAAATGAAATTACCCTCTTCATCTTTCTTGGTGTGAATGTGGCATGGTAAATATAGCACATCATTTCCATCTCGATCTTTTACTTTCTTGGGGTTCCATGGTCCTTTGGGTTTCCCCTTGAACTTCCCTTGAGTTATGGCCAAGGCTTCTCCAGGAGCAGCTGGCTCGGCTTTGCGCTTCTGCTTCCGACTGGAGTTCCCTCCTCCGGTTTCGTGGGCAACTGTTTTGTGCTTTCCACTCCGGAGTCGATCTTCTTCTTCACCATTGGCATACTTGGTGGCAATCTCCATCATCCGAGTCAGAGTCATATATCCTATCCGACCAAATTTCAGATTCAACTCCCGATACTTAACGCCTTCTTTGAAGGCACAAATTGCTTGGTGATCTGACACATTCTCCACTGTGTGGTGCAACGTGATCCATCTCTGGATATAATCCCTCAAAGTTTCATTCAGTTTCTGAACGCAACACTGTAATTCTGTCAACCCTGCTGGCCGCTTGCAAGTACCTTCAAATGTTCTAACAAATACTCGAGCAAGATCTTCCCAAGTATAAATACTACCAGGAGCTAACTAATTCAGCCACGCCCTGGCCGAGCGCTCTAGCATCAAAGGAAGGTGCTTCATGGCCACTTCATCGTTGCCGCCACCGATCTGTACAGCCACTCGGTAATCCTCAAGCCAAGTGTCAGGCTTGGACTCACCAGTGAACTTACTAACTCCAGTCGCCAACCTGAAGTTTGGAGGAATCACCGCAGCCCTGATGGCTCTGCTGAAGCACTCTGGGCCTAAGACATGCACTCTGCTACTGGTTGGAAAATCTCTGTCGGGGCCTTCTCTGTGAGCTCTGTTTCTGTTGACCAGACCCTGAACAAGAATAGATCTCACATCAAAGCCCGGTTCCCTGGGGTCGACTGGAATCTTTCGCCCACCACTGTGAGGGCGTCTGTCATCCTGTTGCCGAGGCATGTATGATCCACTCCTTGGGGGAGGCATGGGCCCTCGACGACGATCATCATGATCGATTCGGTGATCATACTGCTCACGGTTTTTGTACTGATCTTGTCGGTCTCCATGTCCCTCATGCCTCGGTGGCGATCTTGGGCTGTGGGCCGACTGGACTGTGTTTGCAACCACGGATCTGCTGTGAATCCTATTCCGCGACTGAGATACTACTGTATTCTGCTCTCCCGCGGCTCGGAGCAAGGCCAGGATCTACACCAAACCTCGACCAGCTTCTGACTGGGGAGGTTGAATTGACTCTGCTATTCAGGCCGCAGCTGCGAGATTCTGGATTGGAGTTTGGTATAACTGAGTCGGAGATGGAAGAAGTTGACGTCGACTGGATTTGGGAGCATGCTGTCGAGCACGCTCGTCGAGTGCGCGCTAGAGGTTCTCCATTCGAGTGCGCTCAGCCAAGTTGGCCAGGCGCGCCTCCTCCAAGGCCTGGGCCTCAGGGGTTTCTCCAATGATAGGAGTGTGAAGTGCATCCATGTTCCAGCGGCGAAGTTCCTCCCTCCTCTGTGAAGAGAGGGGTTCGGGTCGGTACTCATCGTGGACACGCGACGGATCGCCGCCACCATCGCCTCCGTCCTCACGGGTGAAGCCAGGAGGACTACGTGGTCCATTGACCATCAAAACTTCCGCCGCGGGGTCGCTACTGTCGCACTCGGATGCAGTCTCTACGGAGCCAGTCGAGAAGGCCATAGAGAGTTTCGTCAGGCTCGATTGCCGTGACCTGGGGGTGGCCGATTGGCGAGCCACCGCATGCCTCACCCACCGCTGAAGCCTCAACCGACCAAAACGTTTCTCTCGGCGGGCTGCAGGGAAGGAGGTTGGCACGGGAGCCGACCGATACTGAGTCGACGGCTGCCGTAGGAGGACGCCATGGACGCACGCACGTAAGTACGTTGCCCTGCGGACGGGGAGCACCTCGATGTCGAGTGGCGCTTCCTGGAGCCAAGCGGAGTCATCGGCGATGAACACGAGCGCACCGAGACGGATCTCGTGGCCCTTGGCCAAACCTCCGCCTGAAACCATGTTGATGGGGATCGGAAAAATCACAACTTCTCCAACAAGTCGCTAAGACACCTGCCCCACGGTGGGCGCCAACTGTCGTGGTTCTAAGTTTGACAGTAGAATAGGGGGTAGGAATGTAGAGGCAAGATCTCAGCTATGGAGGAGTTGTACACGCGAGTTTTTACGAGTTCAGGCCCTTCTCGGAGGAAGTAACAGCCCTACATCTCGGAGCCCGGAGGCGGTCGACTGGATTATATGTGTGTGAGTTACAGGGGGTGCGAACCCTTGTCCCTGAGAAGGGGGGTGGCTTATATAGAATTAGCCAGACCCCTCTTGCCCTTAGTTACAAAGGGTTTAAGGTACATAAAGATGGGGACATTATTGGTAATGCCTGCAATAAAGATACATAATGACCATTAAAGCTATGACTTAATTCCCGACCGTTGCAGAGTGGAGTGGCTCTAGATCTTCTGGTAGTCGAGTGATTGTCCATACGGTCGAGTGTCTTCAAGACTGTCGAGTGGAACATAGCTTCATGGTCGAGTGGATGATGATTTTTCTTCGAGTGCTTCTGGTTCTTTTAGAGATGTCCTTGGGGAGGGTATCTTGGACAGATCCATGACCCTACCCTAGGTACATAGCCTCATCACTTATAGCCGGAGACGAGTTCGGAGTTCCATTGACGCAAATATTGCAGGGTGCCGAGTCCGTGTGCGTCTCCAATGCCGCGAACTCTGTGGCCTCGGATGGCACGATCTGCTCTGGTTCTAAGGCCGTTGCAGCAACAGGAACCATCTCCTAGATGTGATCCGATGACAGATTTAACTCATGTTCATTGGGGCGAGGGGGAGCGATCGCTGCGGTCTCAAATCCATTGAAGATCAAGTCTCCACGGATATCTGTGGCATAGTTCAAGCTTCTAAATTTGACCTGATGGCCAGGGGCGTAGCTATTGATCTGCTCCAGATGGCCAAGCGAGTTGGCCCGTAGTACGAAGCCGCCGAACACGAAAATCTGTCCGGGGAGGAAGGTTCCTCCTTGGACAGCGTCACTATAGACGATTGAAGGGGCCATCGAACCTTTCGTTGACGGCACAGTGGAACTCTCAATGAAAGCACCAATGTCGGTGTCAAAACCGGCGGATCTCGGGTAGGGGGTCCCGAACTATGCGTCTAGGATCGATGGTAACAGGAGACGGGGGACACGATATTTACCCAGGTTCGGGCCCTCTCGATGGAGGTAATACCCTACGTCCTGCTTGATTGATCTTGGTGAATATGAGTGTTACAAGAGTTGATCTACCACGAGATCGTAATGGCTAAACACTACAAGTCTAGCATGTATGACTATGGTAATGAATATATCCTTTCCGGACTAACCCCTCCGGTTTATATAGACACCGAGGGGATCTAGGGTTTACATAGAGTCAGTTACATAAGAAGGAATCTTCACAGTCGGTCACCAAGCTTGCCTTCCACGCCAAGGAGAGTCCAATCCGGACACAGGTACAGTCTCCGGCCTTCATGTCTTCACAGCCCATCGGTCCGGCCCATGGATAACAGGTCGGACGCCCGAGGACCCCTTAGTCCAGGACTCCCTCGGCGGAGATTGTTGGGGGACGTAGCATGCAATTTTAAAAAAATCCTACGATCATGCAAGATCTATCTAGGAGATGCATAGCTACAATAGGGGGAGAGTGTGTCCATGTTCCCTCGTAGACTGAAAGCGGAAGCGTTACGTTAACGCGGTTGATGTAGTTGAATGTCTTCACGATCCAACCGATCCAAGTACCGAATGTACGGCACCTCCGTGTTTAGCACATGTTCAGCTCGATGATGTCCCTTGAGCTCTTGATCCAGTAGACGGTCGAGGGAGAGTTTCGTCAGCACGACGGCGTGGTGACGATGATGGTGATGTGATCCACGCAGGGCTTCGCCTAAGCACTATGACGCTATGACCGCAGGAGTAAACTGTGGAGGGGGGCACTGCACACGGCTAAGAAACAATTGTTGTGCCATTGGGGTGCCCCTTCCCATGTATATAAATGAGGGGGGAGGAGGCTGGCCCAAGGGGGGTGCGCCAAGAAGGGGGGAGTCCTACTAGGACTCCGTTCCTAGTAGGATTCGGCTCCCCATTTCCTTCCAATGGAGAGGGGGGAAGGGGAAAGGAGGGAGAAGGAGAAGGAGAAGGAAAGAGGGGGCGGCACCCCCTCCCCTTGTCCAATTCAGATTGGGCAAGGGGGTGACGGTGTCAAAATCGGCCGATCTCAGGTAGTGTAACACCCACAATGTGGCTACATCTCCCTTGTGTCGGGGCACGACTTAGAGACATAGCCGCATGGTAGGCTTGTCGCAAGAGGGGTAATCTTCACACATCCCATGTACTGAATAAGAAAGGGATAAAGAGTTGGATTACAATCGCCACTTCACATAGATACAAGTTAAACATACATCATCCAGAATACAATCAAGGTCCGACTACGGAACCAAAATAAAAGAAGACAACCCGAATTGCTAGATCCCCGATCGTCCCAACTGGGCTCCACTACTGATCAACAGGAAACGAGACAACACAACAAACAAGATCTTCATTGAGCTCCCACTTTAGCTGGGTTGCATTACCTGTACTGGTATCATCGGCACCTGCAACTGTTTGGAAGTATCTGTGAGTCATGAGGACTCAGCAATCTCACACCCGCGAGATCAAGACTATTTAAGCTTATGGGTAGGGGAAGGTAGTGATGTCGAGCTGCAGCAAGCACTAAGCATATATGGTGGCTAACATACGCAGATAAGAGTGAGAAGAGAAGCAACGCAGTGGTCGAGAAGCTAGAAATGATCAAGAAGTGATCTTGAAACTACTTACGTTCAAGCATAACACAAGAACCGTGTTCACTTCCCGGACTCCGCCGAGAAGAGACCATCATGGCTACACACGCGGTTGATGCATTGTAATTAAGTTAAGTTTCAAGTTCTCTACAACCATACATTAACAAATTCCCATCTGCCACATAACCGCTGGCACGGCTTTCGAAAGTTCAAAACCCTGCGGGGGTGTCCCGACATAGCCCATCACAAGCTCTCATGGTCAATGAAGGATATTCCTTCTCCCAGGAAGACCCGATTAGTCTCGGAATCCCGGTTACAAGACATTTCGACAATGGTAAAACAAGACCAGCAAGACCGCCCCATGCGCCGACATCCCGATAGGAGCTGCACATATCTTGTTCTTAGGGCAACATGGGATGAACACTACATACAGCTAAAACCAGCCCTCAAGTTTCCCGGAGGTGGCGCCGCAAGTGGATCTAGTTCGGACCAACACTTAGAGAAGCACTGGCCCGGGGGGGTTAAAATAAAGATGACCCTCGGGTTGGCCGGCCCAAGGGAAGGGTAATAGGTTGTTAGGAAAATGTAAAACCAAGGTTGGGCCTTGCTGGAGGAGTTTTATTCAAAGCAAACTGTCAAGGGGTTCCCATAACACCCAACCATGTAAGGAACGCAAAATCAAGGAGCATAACACCGGTATGACGGAAACTAGGGCGGCAAGAGTGGAACAAAACACCAGGCATAAGGCCGAGCCTTCCACCCTTTACCAAGTATATAGATGCATTAATTAAAATAATAGATATTGTGATATCCCAACATATCCATGTTCCAACATGGAACAATCTTCAACTTCACCTGCAACTAACAATAATATAAGAGGGGCTGAGCTAAAGCGGTAACTTAGCCAAACAACGGTTTGCTAGGAAGGTGGGTTAGAGGCTTGACATGGAAATATAGGAGGCATGATATAGCAAGTGGTAGGCAGCGCGACATAGTGATAGAGCGAACAACTAGCAAGCAAAGATAGAAGTGATTTCGAGGGTATGGTCATCTTGCCTGAAATCCCGCAAGGAAGAAGAATGGGTCCATGAAGAAGACAAACAGACGTAGTTGGAGGAATCCTCACAACTCCGGAACGGAACCGAAGCTGACGAGGGAAGCAACCCAGAAAGAAGCAAACAACATAGTAAACAACCATCACATAAGCATGGCATGATGCGCAAACAAGTATGATGCATGTCCGTTTTAATGAGGCCTGACATGGCAAAGTCCACAAGCAACACTACAAGTTAAGTGGAGCTCAATATGCAACGAGTTACATATTGACGAAACACCACATGACTTATTTAGTTCACTCTCGTTTATGCTACTCAACCAAATTAAATGTTGATAAACATGGCAAGAGGTGAGGCAAAAGTAAACTGCACAATCTAAACAATTTGAATGGGGCCGGAAACATCAAACAACAATTCCGGTAAATCCCCATATTCATTTAGCAATTGAAGCAAACAACAATTTAAACATTCTTGGTGTTGTTATCATGATGAGGATGACATGTGCAAGTTATATCCAAGTTTTATGAAAATGTTGACAGGTTATAAGATGTGGAGCATTACCGTCACCACGGCGGAAAGAAAGGGGTGCCACGGCAACGACAACGGAAATGATGCATGGCAACATTACAATGACCCGACAACTCAATTGAGATGCCGGTGCAAAAGGAAGTGACGGGAGTGTGTCATGCAAGGATGGTGGGGTGATCCCAGATATCGGGTTCCCACGGGACGACGACAGTGCCAAGCGAGGGAAACAACTAACGTTCATGGGAGGATACAACATCCAAACATGCATCTCATACAACACATGCATTTGTTCACGGGTGGTCGTCTCGGGGTTATACCTTCGAAGCATGCAAACGGGATGGTTCTCGTTCGGTGCCAAGTAGAGGAAGTAGGCGTTCTCGGGACGTTCGTAGTGGAGGTAGTCGTTCATGTCCGTAGATGTTCGGGGTCACGACATGGAACTTGACGTCCATGGGGTCTTTGCGGGTCGACGGTAGTGGTACTCGTTTCGCAGTCGTTCAAGTCGTCTGTAGAGGAACCTGACGGATTTGAATCCCTTCGGGGTTGTCGTGGTACTTGGGGTTTTCGGACTTGCCGGTCTCGATGAAATGAAGGGGTACTTGGTACAATCTGCGAAGTCATGCACTTGTCGTCGAGGGACTTGGCGAAAATCCTGGTCTCGGGTTCTGTAGTCGTCCACAAGGTCCAACTTAGGGTCTTGGTGAACCCAGGGTGCATCTTGTTGTAGTTGTACTTGCGTTAGGAGTCCGGGTCTTGTCGGTGGTGTACTTGGTGAACTGAAGGGGCATCGAGGGGCTAGCAAAGGCCCTGCCTCGGGAGGTCATTGGAGGCGCGTGGAGGCAGCTGGAGTTGCTGGAGGAAGGCCGTGAGGAGGGGCTGCGCGGAGCAGGCCCAGAACGGGACGGAGACGGCGGGTTCAAGGCGAAGGTCGCCGGATCTGATGAGGAAGAAGCGGGGCGAGCTCGCCGGGCGTCGTGTGGGGCTTGACAGTGAGGCGACCATGGCTGTAGACGGGCGCTCGATGCGTCGTTCCCGAGCAACAGAAGCAGGGGAGGCCAGCGAGGTCTTGGATGGCAACGTGGGACCTGACCGCATCTTGGCGCGGGCGCTGGGGCCGCCGGAGTTGGCCCCTCCGGTGGTGGCGCGGGGAGGCACGGCACTCGAGGTCACCGACGTCTGGCAGGGCCGCTGAGGGAGTCCTGGATTAGGGGGTCTCCGGACAGCCGGACTATCTCCATTAGCCAGACTGTTAGACTATGAAGATACAAGATTGAAGACTTCGTCTCGTGTCCGAATGGGACTCTACTTGGCGTGGAAGGCAAGCTAGGCAATACGGATATGGATATCTCCTCCTTTGTAACCGACCTTGTGTAACCCTAACCCTCTCCGATGTCTATATAAACCGAAGGGTTTTAGTCCGTAGGACAACAATCACAACATACAATCATACCATAGGCTAGCTTCTAGGGTTTAGCCTCTCTGATCTCGTGGTAGATCTACTCTTGTATTACCCATATCATCAATATTAATCAAGCAGGACGTAGGGTTTTACCTCCATCAAGAGGGCCCAAACCTGGGTAAAACATCGTGTCCCCTGCCTCCTGTTACCATCCGGCCTAGACGCACAGTTCGGGCCCCCTACCCGAGATCCGCCGGTTTTGACACCGACATTGGTGCTTTCATTGAGAGTTCCTCTGTGTCGTCGCCGTTAGGCTTGATGGCTCCTACTATCATCGATAGCGATGCGGTCCAGGGTGAGACTTTTCTCCCCGGACAGATCTTCGTATTCGGCTGCTTTGCACTGCGGGCTAATTCGCTTGGCCATCTGGAGCAGATTGAAAGCTATGCCCCTGGCCATCAGGTCAGATTTGGAAGTTTGAACTACACGGCCGACATCCGCGGAGACTTGATCTTCGACGGATTCGAGCCACAGCCGGGCGCGCCGCACTGTCGCGATGGGTATGACCTAGCTCTACCGCCAAACAGTACCCCAGAGGCCGTGCCCGCGTCAGCTCTGACCCTTAGTTCGGAGCCAACTGCGCCAATCGAGGACGGGTGGTTAGACACCCCCTCAGGGGCTGCAGTCTCAATGGCGATCGAGCTGAACACCAGCATAATCCTCTGTGCAGCCCGTGACTCCAAGGTGCCGGACTCTTTTTCTGACTCCAAACCGCCCGCGCCCCTGCCAATCGAATCCGATTGGGCGCCGATCATGGAATTCACTGCCGCGGATATCTTTCAGCACTCGCCCTTCGGCGACATTCTGAATTCACTAAGGTCTCTCTCTTTGTCAGGAGAGCCCTGGCCGGATTATGGACAACAGGATTGGGATGTGGACGATGAAGAAATTTGACGCCCACCCACCACCCACTTCATAGCCACTGTCGATGATTTAACCGACATGCTCGACTTCGACTCCGAAGACATCGACGGTATGGACGACGATGTAGGAGACAAACATGAACCAGCACCTATAGGGCACTGGAGAGCCACCTCGTCATATGACATATACATGGTGGATACACCCAAAGAAGGCAATGGCGACGGGATAGCGGAGGATGACCCCTCCAAGAAGCAACCCAAACACCGACGTCAGCGGCGCCGCTCTAAGTCCCGCCAAAGCAAAAGTGGTGATACCGGCACATGAAATAATAACACTCTGGATAGTGTCGAAGACAACAACAAACCCCTCCAGCAAGATTTAGAGCGGGAGAATGAAGGAGCCAGCTCTCCTGAGAGAGCGGCAGACGGAGAGGAGGAGGATGACAATTACATCCCCCCCTCCGAAGACGAGGCAAGCGTCGGCGACGATGAATTCGCCATCCCAGAGGATCCCGTCGAATAAGAGCGCTTCAAGCGCCGGCTTATGGCCACGGCAAATAGCCTAAAGAAAAAGTAGCAGCAGCTTCAAGCTGATCAAGATCTGCTAGCTGACAAATGGACTGAAGTCCTCGTGGCCGAGGAATATAAACTCGAGCGCCCCTCCAAGAGTTACCCAAGGCGTAGGTTACTACCCCGACTGGAGGAAGAAGCGTATGATACGGCTGATCAGCCACCTCGTGGCCGTGATAGAGAGGCATTCCAGCCAAAAGCTCAGCCTCCACCCCAACGCCATTCAAATAAAAAGGCATGGGGAGATACGCCAGACCTGCGAGACATATTGGAGGACAAGGCAAAGCATTGAAGATCGATCTATGGATCACGAGGGCGCACCACTCTGCGAGACGACAAACGTCACGCCGGATACAGTAAAAGCAAATCCGGCCGGGCCGAACACAGCGGGCAAGACCCATTCGAGCTGCGTCGAGATATAGCCCAATACAGAGGCGCCGCACACCCCTTATGCTTCACAGACGAAGTAATGGAACATCAATTCCCAGAAGGTTTCAAACCTGTAAATATTGAATCATATGACGGCACAACAGATCCCGCAGTATGGATTGAGGACTTCCTCCTCCACATCCACATGGCACGCGATGATGACTTACACGCCATCAAATACCTCCCACTAAAGCTCAAAGGACCAGCGCGGCATTGGCTTAACAGCTTGCCAGCGGACTCCATTAGCTGTTGGGAAGATCTGGAAGCCGCATTACTCGACAAGTTTCAGGGCACCTATGTGTGACTACCAGACGCCGATGACTTGAGCCACATAATTCAGCAGCCAGAAGAGTCGGCCAGGCAATTCTGGACTCGGTTTCTTACAAAGAAAAATCAAATCGTCGACTATCTGGATGCAAAGGCCTTAGCGGCTTTCAAGCACAACATCCGAGACGAGTGGCTAGCCCGGCACCTTGGTCAGGAAAAGCCGAAATCTATGGCAGCTCTCACGACGCTCATGACCCGCTTTTGTGCGGGAGAAGACTGCTGGCTGGCTCGCAGTAATAACATATCAAAGAACCATGGTACCTCAGATACCAAGGACGGCAATAGTAGGTCATGTCGCAACAAGCATAAGCGCCGCATTAACAGCAAAAATACTGAGGATATGGCAGTCAACGCCGGATTCAAACCCGGTCAGCGGAAAAAGCCATTCAAACAAAGTACGCCGGGTCCGTCCAGCTTGGACCGTATACTCGATCGCTCGTGTCAAATACACGGCACCCCAGACAAGCCAGCCAATCACACCATCAGGGATTGTTGGGTGTTCAAGCAGGCCGGCAAGTTAATTGCCGAAAACAAGGACAAGGGGCCGCATAGCAATGAAGAGGAGGAGCCCCGGCAGCCACACACTGGAGGACAGAAGAGGTTTTCCCCGCAAGTGCGGACGGTGAACATGATATATGTAACCCACATCCCCAAGAGGGAGCAGAAGCGTGCGCTCAGGGACGTATATGCGTTGGAGCCAGTCGCCCCAAAGTTCAACCCTTGGTCCTCCTGTCCGATCACCTTCAATCGCAGGGACCACCCCACTAGTATCCGTCATGGCGGATTCGCTGCACTGGTGCTAGACCCAATCATCAACGGATTTCACCTCACTCGAGTCCTTATGGATGGCGGGAGCAGCCTGAACCTGCTTTATCAGGACACGGTGCCCAAAATGGGTATAGACCCCTCAAGGATCAAACCCACCAAAATGACCTTTAAGGGCGTCATTCCAGGTGTAGAGGCCCATTGCACAGGCTCAATTACACTGGAAATGGTCTTCGGATCCCCGGATAACTTCCGAAGCGAAGAGTTAATCTTCGATATAGTCCCGTTCCGCAGTGGTTATCATGCGCTGCTCGGGCGAACCGCATTTGCTAGATTAAATGCGGTACCGCATTATGCATACCTCAAGCTCAAGATGCCAGGACCTCGCGGAGTTATTACAGTCAATGGAAACATAGAGCGCTCTCTCCGAACAGAGGAGCACACCGCGGCCCTCGCAGCAGAAGCGCAAAGCAGCCTCTCAAGGCAATCAGCCAGTTCGGCGCTTCATAGCCCGGACACCTTCAAGCGCGCTTGGGGCAATCAGCAAATAGACCGCCTGGCGCGATCTAAGCTTGTGTAGCAATACGGCGGCCACCCCAATCCCAGCCCAGCGGTGAAACTCGTGTCGCACGTACATAATTATGCATTAAAAATACCATGGGCATAGGTCGGGAGGGGGGCACAACTGCGGCACGCCCCAAAATGCGGCCTAAACCGCACTAGGGGCTTCCCGTTTGGTTATTTTTCTTTTTCTTTCAGGACCTTAATCTCTGGAAACACTGCCCGGCAGCACTATTGCCGAACACATGATGCAGCAACCAAGGAGGCAGACAGCTACGTTATATCACGGAATTCCCAGGTTGATTACAGTAAAGAGTGAAATATTCAATTTAATATCATTCCTTAGCTTGCCCTTGGAAGGGACATAGTCCTACTCTTTGCTTATCACACTATCTGTATCACTCTGCTTTAACGCAATTTTTTAATAAACAATGCATGACATTACGACTATTATTGCATTCTTGTTATATATATATATATATATATGTGTGTGTGTGTGTGTGTGTGGGTTCATTAATGACGCCTTGCAACCGTACACTATGGTATGGCCAATACACCAGGGGCTTACGTACCCCACAATGCGGTGTGAAAAGTCCGAACACTTTCACAAGTGCGGCACCCCGAACTTATAGCATTATATGCATCAGCTCCGAATCATGTCTTTGGTCAAATGTTGGGTTTGCCCGGCTCCTATGTTTTGGTACCTTACGTTCCGCTCTATCGGCTAAGGTAGCGCTAGGAGAACTACTACGATTGTGCCCCGGTTCTGCTGGGTTCAGCACCTCAGTAGAGAAAGCTAAAACTGACTGTCATGATAAGGCGAGAGACTGGTCGCTGTTCGGCGAGGTTTTTCGAGTCCCTAAAGACTTATGCCACTTAGGGCGAGGGGTCGGCCCTGTCCGGCTTACAGGCATGTATCGCGCACCCAATTCGGCCTTCCGAATACCAGGGGCTTCGCCGAAATTTAAAATTATAGAATTCTATGGCTAAGTGAGAGTGATAAAGCATTATTAGTCCGGTTGCCTTGTTTGTTGTGCTGAGCACCTCCCTCGAAGGACCCAAATATGGGAACAAGAGTGCTCAGGTTTATCCCGAACACCCCAGCACTCATGGCAAGGGGGCAGAAGCCGAGGACTAGCCATCTCTCGGATTGGATAAACAGCCAAACAGAAGGTAATATTTTAAATTCAAACAAGCGTTGCATAGCGCATATGAAACATGTTTTCATAAATACAGGATAAAACGAGCAAGTTTACTCAAATATTACATCTTTTGAACACACGTCCACGATGAGACGGGCACCCGACAGAACACCCTCGTAGTACATCTCGGGGTGGCGGTGCTCCTTGCCCTCTAGCGGCCCCTCCTTGATCAGCTTCATGGCGTCTAGCTTGACCCACTGCAATTTCACACGGGCGAAAGCCCTGCGTGCACCTTCAATGCAGACAGATCGCTTGAGGACCTCCAGCCGCGGGCAGCCATCCACAAGCCGCCTCACCATGCCGAAGAAGCTGTTCGGAAGGGCGTCGCCAGGCCACAGCCGGACTATAAAGCTCTTCATGGCCTGATCGTCCGCCTTATGTAGCTCGACCATCTGCTTCAGCTGGTCGCTCATTGGCACCGGATGTTCGTCCTCAGCATACTGAGACCAGAACAACTTCTCCGTCGAGCTTCCGTCCTCGGCCTGGTAAAATTGTGCGGCATCGGACACACTGCAGGGCAAATCTGCGAATGCTCCTGAAGAGCTCCGCATCTGGGTAAGTAATCGGTAATTTACGTTTACATGCTTGCTTTGCATATAGAAAGCCTTACCCGCCGCTATCTTCTTCATCGCGTCGATCTCTTGGAGTGCCTTTTGGGCTTCGGCCTTGGCACTTTTTACACTCTCGAGGGCCGCGGCAAGCTCAGACTCCCACGTCTTTGAGTCAAGCTCCAACGCCTCGTGCTTCGCCACGAGAGCCTGGAGCTCTTGCTGCACCTCGCCCACCTGAGCCTCGTGCTTCTCTCGCTCGGTGCGCTCCTTGGCCGCTTTATCTTTGGCCTTGGTCAGTGCTTGCTTCAGGGTCGCCACCTCGGTCGTGGCCCCTGGCAAACATACAATGATCCTATCATTTTGCAATCGCGTCCTTTTTTATATATACATTTCTATAGACAGGGTATTACTTTCCCTTGTTCTCCTCGAGCTGCCTCTTGACAAGGCCGAGCTCTTTCCTGGACCCCTCGAGGTCCTGCTTCAGTACGGCGACCTCCGCAGTCAGTGCGGCGGACGCCAGCAGCGAAGCCTGCATATGCATATTGACACACTTATATTAGACTCCTGCGATATTATTTGATCCTTTGTTCGGCTTTTCTTTGTGAACACCGAACAAAGCATCAAGGGCTACTGTCTATGCGGTAATATTTCTACTACATTTTAAAACACTTACCTTGAAGCCTATTAGAAGGCTGGCACAGGCTTCAATCAATCTGCTCTTGGCGGACTGAACCTTCTGGATCACCGCACTCATGATAGTGCGGTGCTCCTCGTCGATGGAAGCGCTGCGAAGCGCTTCCAGCAGATTGTCCGGTGCCTCTGGATGGACAGAGGTCACCGGCACAAGCGTCTTGCCCCTCTTAGAAGGAGGCCGCCTGCCCGAGCCCGAAACCGCTGGAGGGTCCGGCGCGGTGTTCGGCTGAGGGCCAAACTCGGAGCTCTCGGGGGCCCGGTCCACGCAGCTCCTGGAGTCCGGAAGGTCGCCTTGAGGTGCCTCCGGGACTGTCTCCCCTCGACTCGGTGCCTCTTGAGACAGCACCTCGGCGTTGTCAGCAGGATAAGGGGAGGTGGCGGTCGGGACTGGATCGCTATCCATGTCCGACGAGCCCAGGGAGCCGTCCGATGATACATCGATGCTGGTTCGCGGCGGCCTGCATAATCATGTTTGGCATTAGGGGAAGCAGTGCGACAAAAGAATGCTATGAGTTACTCTGGTATCCGAACACTTACAATCTCCTCGGGGGCTTGGCCCTGGGCAACCACTCGTCTTGTCCTTCGTCGACGGCGGTGGAACTGTCCAGAAGGAGAGTCCTTCCCTTATTGGACCCTCCGGCCTCCCCAGTTGGGGCGGCCTTCCTTTTCCTATCTCCCCCAGTCGGTGGGGGAGCATCTTCTTCTTCTTCCTCGTCTTCGGGGGAAGAATGTGCCGCAGAGTTATCGGACGATGAGTCCGATAACACCTGGCGTCGGGAACTCTTTCGGGCTCCCTTGTCCTTCTTGGTCTTCTCCGGCACCCTGTAAGGAGCCGGAGCCAGCATCTCCATCAGGAGAGCGCTCACAGTGTCTTCGGGCAAAGGGACCGGACAATTAATCTGCCCCGACATCTCCACCCAGTCCTATCAAAGGCATGGAGATTAGACCCCGCGCATAATTAAGCTAGGGAAAATAAATGTCCTACGGGACGTATTGAACTCACCGAACGCGCTAGACGCTTTGCGCTTAGTCCGCGGTCCTCAGCGAGAGAAGGGGGGACCTCGGCGCCCTTGAACAGCACCTTCCAGACGTCCTTGTGCGTCGTATCAAAGAGCTCGCTCAAAGTTTGGTGCTGGGCCGGGTCGAACTCACACAAGATAAAATCCCGTTGTTGACACGGGAGGATCCGGCGGATGAGCATAACTTGGACTATGTTGACGAGCTTGAGCTTCTTGCTCGCCATACTCCGGATACATTTCTGGAGTCCATCCAGCTCCATCGATGAACCCCACGACAAGCCCTTCTCTTTCCAGGAAGTGAGCCATGTTGGGAATCCGGATCGAAACTCAGGGGATGTCGCCCATTTGGCGCTGCACGGCTTGGTGATGTAGAACCACGCCGATTGCCATTCCTTTATTGTCTCCACGAAGGAGCCTTCGAGCCATATGACGTTGGGCATCTTGCCCACCATGGCTCCGCCGCATTGTGCTTGTTGGCCTCGTACTACCTTCGGCTTGATATTGAAGGTCTTTAACCACAGGCCGAAGTGGGGCCGGATGCGGAGGAAAGCCTCACACACGACGATGAACGCCGAAATGTTGAGGATGAAGTTCGGGGCCATATCATGAAAGTCTAGCACGTAGTAGAACATGAGACCACGGACGATTGGATGCAGGGGAAACCCTAGTCCGTGGAGGAAGTGGTGAAGGAAAACTACCCTCTCATGAGGTTCCGGGGTAGGGACGATCTGCCCCATAGCGGGCAGCCGATGCGCGATGTTCGCGGCTAAGTATCCGGCTTCGTGCAGCTTTTTGATGTCTCCCTCTGTGACGGAGGAGACCATCCACCTGCCTCCCGCTCCGGACATGATTGGAGAAGGTCGAGGTGGGAAGTGCGGACTTGGGCGCTAGAGCTCGAGTGTGCGAGAACGGATGGGTAAGGGAGGAAGAAGGCGCGGATAGAAAGGTGAATCCTTATCCCTTTATATGGGCGGACAAAACTAAGCATCCCCACTTGCCTGGTAAAACTCGCTTATCCCCCAAGCGCCGCAATTGATGGCGCGGTTGGGTTACCCATGCCCGTATTGATGAGAATCCCGTAATAAGGGGACACGATCTCTGCTTTGACAAGACATGTCGAAAAACTGCCCCGCGTTATGTGCGGGGCTGGTTAAAGGAAATGGTTCGAATAATCACCAGGCCATGACATAACGTCATGCTGCCAAAACAAGCCAGCAAATTAGATCTGCGGAAATATTATTCTCTCTATGATGGAATGTGGAACTTATTTTGCAGGGTCGGACACTATCCTCGTATTCAAATTCTTCAGTGATGTATTCGGAGAAGGAACCCGCCTTGCAATGCTGAAGACAATATTGCGCGCCGGACTCATCGTTATTGAAGCCTGCTCAGGGGCTACTGAGGGAGTCCTGGATTAGGGGGTCTCCGGACAGCCGGACTATCTCCATTGGCCGGACTGTTAGACTATGAAGATACAAGATTGAAGACTTCGTCTCGTGTCCGGATGGGACTCTACTTGGCATGGAAGGCAAGCTAGGCAATACGGATATGGATATCTCCTCCTTTGTAACCGACCTTGTGTAACCCTAACCCTCTCCAATGTCTATATTAACCGAAGGGTTTTAGTCCATAGGACAACAATCACAACATACAATCATACCATAGGCTAGCTTCTAGGGTTTAGCCTCTCTAATCTCGTGGTAGATCTACTCTTGTATTACCCATATCATCAATATTAATCAAGCATGACGTAGGGTTTTACCTCCATAAAGAGGGCCTGAACCTGGGTAAAACATCGTGTCCCCTGCCTCCTATTACCATCCAGCCTAGACGCACAGTTCGGGACCCCCTACCCGAGATCTGCCGGTTTTGACACCGACAGCCGCAGCGAGGGAGCCGAACGGAGGCGGGCGATGGGAGTCTGCAGGGCGACGCGCTCGAGGAGAGGGAGAGTGGGGATGGGGAACGAGGTGGCGGCGCTCGCTCCTCTCTGCCTGTGGGTGCGGCGCAGGAGGAGGACGAAGGGAGAAGAGATGGATCAGGAGAGGGCGAGGGGATCAGGAGGTTGCTGCGCGAGGGAGGCGGCGTGAGGGAGAACGAGAGGGAGAGGGGAATCAGTCGGGCTAGGGAGGGGTCGGCCTAGGGTTCAGGAGGGAGTGGGCCGGCTGGATGTCATGCCCAAGAGGCTAGTGGTGGAAGTGGGCCTAGGGAGAGGACGGCCTAGGTGGGCCGGCTTGGCTGGCTCCTCTCTCCTCTCTTCTCTTATTCTTTTCAAAACAGAAAATAAAGAGAAAGAAAAGGGAAGAAAGAAAAGGTTAGAGAAAGAGTTTGGGCACGGGGATAATTTTTCCAGATTCACAAAATTGTGCACGACCCAAGAAAAATACATTTGGCACCGCTTGGAAGGATTGCATTCGAACGTAATTTGAATGTGATTCAAATAAGTTCGAATTAGGAAAACATTTTTGGAGAGTCCAATAATGTTCGGAATTTTGGTGGAGCTCGGGAAAGTGACGAAAGGATTTATGGAAAAAGTTTGAGGTCAAGAAAATTGAGATAGAAAAGGCACGGAATTTGTTTTGCAAGTATGTTAAGGTGATTCCAAAATAGTGGAATATTTATTATAGCTCCCTAATATTGGGAGGATAAGTTATAAAGAGAAGTCACCCTTCCCTCGATTTAAATGGATCAAAGATCCATACGATTTATTTAAAAGAGTTTTGAAACGGTTGCAATATTAATGGCATGATGACATGATGCAATGCAAAAAGATGACATGATGAAAGCAACAAACAAATGAAACACATGACAACAATGAAAAAACATGGAAGCCATCTGGAGCGTCAGTCTCGGGGCATCACAACATTCCACCACTACGAGAGGATCTCGTCCCGAGATCTAGGATGGCACCGGAGAGATAGCGGAAGAGGAAGAGGTAAAACAAAGTTGCTTCTTGACAAAAGAGTGAAACCAAAGAACCTTGCGAGGTTGAACAAATTGAAAGAAAGAATACAACGAGGATGAACAAAGTTGAAAATACTCCGTTATATAAGAGAAACAAGGGACCTTACTAGAACCTTGTAGGATGAAAGACATAAGAAAAGTGTTACAATGGGCAAGAGGTTGATGCAAGCACTCCGATAGAAACGAGATGTACAAGGAACGATAAAGGTCAATTACGACAACACTCCGGTTGGAAATGGAAGGTAAAGAATATGAGCTTGGCAAAATGAAAGCACTTGGATGAGAGTCCGGTTAGAAGAGGAATGATAGTCACAACACCCCGGTTAAACAAGATAGAGAAGGAATAAGAATGATATAATTTGGGCAGCACTCCGACTGTAAATGGAAGGAGTTAGAATCATGAACTTGACAAGATGAGAGGATACTTGAAAAGAGGACACGACAGTCTGGTTTAATGGATAAGCAAAGGAAAGAACATGATATTTGACAAAAATGGGATGATGGGTTGAAGCGTGCAACATCACAATACCTCCGGAACAAAAGATAGAACGGACTGAAAGTAACGAAGAAGAAAACAACATCTTCTACCTCGAATGAGTTTGAAAACATCCTTCCATAAAGGATTGGACGGAGTTGTTGGGAAATGAACAACAACGGTAAGAATAAGCTTGTTGTGGGCTTATGGAATCAGCTCAAAACTTAGAGGTGAAAACATGCCACTACGGAAAACAATTGATTGCTTGAGAGCAACACGAAGATGAAAACTCTTTTGCCGAGAAGAGAAGGAGAAACTTGGATCATTGACAAACACCAAGATAGCAGCATTCCCAATGGAAGGCTTTAGGTAAAATTTTCCAAGATAGCACCATAACGAAATTGATGGATTTAAAATACCTCATTATTGACAACATGTGAATCATGAAACACGAACTCAAATTGTCAAGAATGACATAACACCACCTCAACTGATACGGTAGAAAGAATTGCACTTTGAAATGCAAGATGAAGAATACTTGAGCTCCTCTGAAAAGAATCTCAATGAACACTTCGAGAAGGAATTAAATCCTTGATAAACCACCATGTAGAGCCTCCATGAAGAAATCCGGTAATAAAAGAATGATCAAACGAAATGATGGATGAAAAGAATAAGGTTGAAGCCTTGCAATGATTAGATGGATCTTCGTGATGATGAGAGCTCGTAACTCCGGGAAAAGAAAAGATGAACCAATTGAAACCGAGAATTTGATGAACCTCCGGAATAAGGTTGAATTCACTCGATGAAACAAGAATAAGAATTACATTATGCTTATCCTTCACCAATTTAAATTGA
Source organism: Triticum dicoccoides (assembly GCF_002162155.2). Classification (NCBI taxonomy): domain Eukaryota; kingdom Viridiplantae; phylum Streptophyta; class Magnoliopsida; order Poales; family Poaceae; genus Triticum; species Triticum dicoccoides. The sequence continues at coordinate 175,321,658 of NC_041382.1, read as the reverse complement.
TGACATGCAACGGATTTGGCATACTACTTATTCTCGTGGAAAGGATTAAGATAGATATAGCACAAACTTAGGAAGGTCTTCAACAAACCACTGGTAGGATTTGGAAACAACAAACGAATTGATATGATAACCAAGGAAGAGAACTCTTGAACGAACCACCATAAGAATTGAAAATGAATGAAGAAAAGATAAAGGAACACCGGGAAGAATTAGAGAACGAGTGAAAATACTTGAGAGAATTTAGATACATAAGAACAAAGAGATCACGAGCTGATTATAGAATATTTGAATGATGCACCGGTAAGATTTGGAGAATGAGAGTTCAAAGCTGAGAATGAATAAACCCGAAATTATGGCCTCCGGAGAACCCAAACTGAAAAGACGCCTGAATTGCTCCGGATGGGTGAAAAGAATTTTCACAATCAGAAATAATTATGATAGGATGGCAGCAAGCTTGAACTACGCATCTCCAAGAGAACGGATAAGATTTGGAGGAAAAACTCTTCTTTGGTCTTCAAAATCCAAGAATGACGGCGAGAAACACCACCATGAATTTTTGAGACACTCCGGAATAATAATTTAGAATATAAAGGTTGTATCAACAATGAAAAGAATTTGAAAGATCTTAGAGAAATACATATGACTGATGACAATTCATTCTTACGTCAAACTTTGAGAGAATTTGAGGATAGCTCTGGGAAAAATTAGAACAGTCAGGTAAGATCCTGGAAAAGGCCTGTGGGTTAGGGCCCACTCAAAAGGAAACACCGTTGAACGATTTAAGAGAGAGATTGTGCCGGATGAATTTAATGGCTTGAATGAGATAACAACCTCGAAATAGGTTGACCGGATCTAGGAATGGAAACTTCAATCTTCTGGGATATCTTTAGCACTCCGGAACAAATGAATAATGAGAGGTGGATGATTAAGAGATGCATCGACATGAGAAGGCATTTGGAACGAGAAAAGGATATGATCGACAAAGCTTGAATTGAATCCACCGGAGAAGAAAAGAGAACGAAGAATGATAACTTGAAGCTCCATTAGTATCTTTATGAGAATCACCGGATAAGAACATTGACGGAAAAGAATGAAGAGGCTTCCGTCAATAAAATGGATAGTTGATTAAGAAATCTGAGTCCTCGAAGAAAAAGGGATGGGAGGGCGGGAAAACAAAGACAACTTGAGACAGATGAACCAAACGCCGATGAGAAAACTGAGATTGAATCTTGCAAATGGGAAAAATGATAGGATCTTCTTGAAGAGAATCGCACCGGTTGTAAATAGAATTGAGACGACAATCTCGATAAATAAGAAGGGTTAGTATTCACATATAAATATGAGAACACCGCTTAGGAAAGGTATGGAATCGACACTTGACATTGAAGCAACTCGAATACCACGACTGAAAACAAAACAAAGATTGGCTTGCAGAATAAACCGGAAACAAACATATGATAGATCCCATATCGTATCATGTGTATGTTGGAAAGATATCCTACGAGATACTTGAATTACCACTTATAAACTCCCGAAACTTTCTGGTTATGCAATCAGGTGTTGGGGATACAGGGGAAGCATAATATCTCACCCAAACTAACAATTCCTACATCCAGCTGTATCCATCCTTCAACACGTAACCAAGAAACCTTCAGAAATCGTGTACCTCAACCTTCAAAAAGCATCCGTTATACAAGTTATGGCAATAATCCCGAACTCCCGCCCTAGTACTGGGTGGCGTCGAGGTTATCTCACCAACAACTGCATAAAAGATATTTTCGATGTCGGCGAAACTCAGGTATTCCAGAACTGCAACGATAAAATTGTGACGACAACACCTCGGAGCTCAACTCCCCGGGACACTGCCACAACCCCTAAATGTCAGGAGGCACCAAGAACAATGTTCTCATCACAAGACTATCGGAACGATTCCAAGATACCCGCGTGATCCTAAATATTTTTTGTGAAATTTGAGGAGAGGGAGGTCAAAACTTCTACGTCTGGAGGCCTCACCAGAGCGACGAAGGGACTGAGGAGTAAAAAGAATCCTACTCTCCGATATATATAATCCTAAGACTCAAAACATTTTGTTCTAGACTCAACAACGTCAACGATTCGACCAAGCAGGGGGGCTCCTAAGTCGGGGAGGGCTCTGATTACCAACTTGTAACACCCACAATGCGGCTATATCTCCCACGTGTCGGGGCACGACTTAGAGGCATAGCCACATGGTAGGCTTGTCACAAGAGGGGTAATCTTCACACATCCCATGTACTGAATAAGAAAGGGATAAAGAGTTGGCTTACAATTGCCACTTCACACAGATACAAGTTAAACATACATCATCCAGAATACAATCAAAGAAGAGGACAATGCAGAGATAAACAGGTTGGTCAGCAAGGTCAGGTTGCTAGCCCATGCCGAGCTCTCGATAGTCGAGATTATGGCAATTGCAATAAAGAGGTTTGTCCAGCCTCTTCAATCTAGAGTAACCCCTTTATGGTGTTACAACAGAGAAGACGACGCATCCCACTACAGACGGAAGGGTCCAGATACTCCAGCCGAACTGGCATCAATCATGGCCGATCTGTATAAGGGAGAGAAGGAAGAGTTTCTCCGGTTAAACTGTCGGGAGGGTTATTCCATGTACACCCCCATTGAATGGGTAAGATTTCGATCGTTTGTATTTAATTTATTGCCTTATAGACACTAATCAATTTTGCCCTTCGTTACCACCAACAGTCAGGGAGGAAGATGACCGAGGACGTCCACTATCCCGCTCCCCAGCCGGAGGATCATAACCGTGATAAAGATGCTGGCTTTTGTGAGGATCCGGACATATATGTAGAGTTTGACGACAGGGTATTTTATCAATCGAGTCTTGACGGTTTGGAGGTGGCCATTACCGCTGACTACCCCCGCCTCTATCCCTTCTACATTGTGAGTATCTGGAGGGTCCTTAAAAGGAAATCCTTATATGCCTTTCTATCTCTCACACTGATCCGGATTTTAATTGGATCGGCGCTCTAGGGACCATATTCCCTCAAGGGCGGCCCCTAGGCAAAGCCGTCTTTCAAAGCGAAAAGGGACCGGGAGTGCTGCGGAGACCTCACAGCCTTCCAAGAGGTACGTGTGCTCTAATACATGCCTAGGCATGAGTCCGGATTTGTGAAAAGTCTCCTTTTATCCTTGACATCAGGAGGAGTACGCGGCGGATGGTTGAAAAACGCCCGATTAGCCGAATGTCCGCTGATCCGGCCAGACTCGTCAACTAGGACGCGAGCCGATGCAACGCCAGTTCCACCTCCTCAAGCAGATTTGGATGACATATCCGTCACAAATTCCGAGGTGGAAAGCATGATGAATCACCGTTGATTGAAAGAGGCTATGCGGGCTCCGGCATTTTCCGAACAAGAGTTTACCGCACTCAGTTCGGTGGATGCGTATCTCTGAGCCGCTCAAGACGGACTTGCCGGAGTCATTCAGCTGTTCTCGGAGGACATACAGGTAAAAGTTTATGCAATTTTTGATAGTCATGTGCCAATAGATCCAGAGACTTGAAGAAGTGAGTTTTAAGCCGATTTAAGGATCGTTACCACCCGCAGTTTCTCAAAGAGAAAAATACCGCGCTGTCCCACGAGCTAGAAGCAAATCAGACACAGATAAATGTTGTCACCGCCGAGCTGGAGGAAATGAAAAAGGGCACAACGAGTGTGTCTGGGAAGAATAAACATGATGGGGGAAAAGACAAATTATCCGAAGAGATAGAGAGCTTAAAGGCTCAGTTATCGGCCGCTCAGAAGGAAAATGAGAAGCTGAAAGGCGACATGTTCGGTATGTCTTCCTCTCTTATTTAGAACCATCCTACGTGCTTATGTGCAATCCCTTAATTCAATATGTCATGACTCTGTTGCCACAGGCCTTTTGACTGGTCTACCAAAGGAAGAAGTATCCGGATTTCAAGGCGACGTGCTGAAGGAACTGTCCGTGGAACTTGCTCGGGCCCGGAAAGCCATGAAAAGTATGGTGAAGGCTTTATGGACATCTGATACCCCTCCAGAAAGTATGGAGGGTTTGGTAGACCTGTTCAAAGGTGCACGACGCCAGTTCGAGATATGGAAGGCATCTGCCTACCGCAAAGGCGCATGAGAAGCCTGGACTATGGTGAAGACATGCTTCACTAAACTGGACCCAAATCATATGGCCCGAGTAGGACCATAGGGACCAGATGGGAAAGAGATTCCAGTGAAGTTGGTTTATGACCAAGTAATGATAGCTACGAAGTACTTGCAGGAAGACTGTAAGTTAGACAGTCTTATATATGGAGTAGGTAAGGAATAGGGGTTTGTATTAGTCAACATGTACCTTTTATCCGAACATGTGAAAATTTTGTCATCACGGGCCTTTGGCTTTTGTCCTCCGAACAAAAACTGGTGGAGTGTTTCCGGATACTTTTTCTTGAAATGAAAGAAGTATGTATTATATCCGGAAACCAAGCAACCCGGTCATTGTGCTCCAACAAACAAAAATTGAGTTCGGAATGTATGTTATATTACATATGTAAGAAACATCTTCCAAGAAAACTAGTTCTGTTAAGGGTTCCTTTCCTTGGGTCGGCATACTATGCGCACACGTGCCGCGGTGTACGATCCGTAATACGGAAAAACTATCTTGCAGTGTTTTAAAGTAGTTGCAATACTGCAACAATCTGTCGTTTTGATTGCCAACCAATTATTCCCTTAAGAACGCTAGATTTTGGCTTCACCCGTCTAAGGTACATGTCTGGATAACCCGGTTGTAATAATCGTTGAGGTGCTCCCTTTATGCCCTAGCTGAACAATCGGGAACATAGGGCATAAGCACAGGAGCGAGGCAACCCAGCTTGGCAAAAACTTAAGTCATAGAGGTGCATATAATGGTAAAAAGGATGTATATCAGCAAACAACACATGTATTGTGAGCTCTAGGCTCAGGATAATGATAAGCTTCTATTTACAGAAGCCCCCAATCATGGAGGGGTGTGTACATTTAAGAATGTGTACCCCTCAAGTGTTTGGCTTATCCAAACATGTCATGGAAATCATACAAAGACGAGAAAATGAAAAATAGATAAAGAGAAGAAAGAAAAAGAGAACGAAAAGAAGTATGGCCAAACTTATGCGTAGAATCTTCGGAGCCGAGCAGCGTTCCACGGGTTCGGCTCTAAGCGATTATCCGATGCATTGCAAAGGTGGTAGGCTCCTCCAGTGATAACTTCATCTATAATGAAGGGACCTTCCCATTTTGGTTTAAGCTTATCCTTTTTCTTCTCTGGGAGGCGTAAAACGAGCTCACCGACGGTATAAGTCTTTGCCCGCACTTCTCTGCTTTCGTATCGCCGAGCCTGTTATTGATAGAATGCGGAACGGGCTTTTGCAACATTGCGCTCCTCCTCCAGGCCATCCAAGTCGTCCTGCCAATCAAGCTCGACCTATCTCTCTCTCGCTTCACACATGCGCACTCTAGGTGAGTCATGAATAATGTCGCAGGGCAAGACAACCTCTGCGCCGTACACCATGAATAAAGGTGTGTATCCGGTTGTGCGACTGGGCATGGTCCACAGCCCCCAGAGTACAGAATCGAGTTCCTCGACCCAGTGTTTATCCGACTCCCTTAGGGATCACACTAGTCTGGGTTTGATGCCACTCATTATCTGGCCATTAGCCCGTTCGACCTGACCGTTTGTTTGAGGGTGATATACGGAGGTGTAGTCGGGCTTAATGCCCAGATTAGCACATCAATTTTTCACCTCATCTGCTATGAAGTTAGAGCCATTGTTAGTGATAATGCTATGCAGGACACTATAACGGTGTACAACGCCGGATATAAAGTTGATCACTAGCCCAGCTTTAGCTACTTTTACTGGTTTGGCCTCTATCCACTTAGTGAATTTATCCACCATGACTAGCATATATTCTTCTTATGGCTCCCCCTTTAAGGGGTCAGACTATATCTAGCCCCCAGACCACAGAAGGCCAGGTAATGGGAATTGTTCTTAGGGCGGTGAGTGGCATATGACTTTGATTGGCGAACGGCTGGCACCCGACACAACATTGTATGAGTGCTTGCACATCTGCTCGGGCCGTGGGCCAAAGAAAACTTATACGGAAGGCCTTGCTCACAAGGGCCCAGGCTACGGCATGATGGCCGCCAAGGCCAGCATGTATTTCGGCCAAGAGTTGTCGTCCCTCCTCTTTGGAGATACATCTTTGAAGAACTCCAGTGGTACTTTTCTTGTAGAGTTCTCCTTCATGAACTTTGTAGGCTTTCGAGCGTCAGACTATGTGACGGGCCTCATTCTGGTCATCAGGGAGCTCCCGCCTATTAAGGTAGGCTAGGAAGGGTTCGGTCCATGGAGTGATGATGGCCATGATTAAATGGGCGGAAGGTGTCATTTCGGTGTCCGAGCCCCCGATGATATCACACTTGTGTTCGGCAACCAGGGGTATGCTCGGCTCCGGATTAGTCTTGCTGCTCTCGTCTTGCTATACCATGGATGGCTTGAAGAGCCTTTCCACAAAGGTGTTAGGTGGGATGGGGTCACGTTTAGCGCCCATTCGAGCAAGGATGTTTGCTGACTGATTATTTTCTCGAGCAACATGATGAAACTCGAGCCCCTCAAACCGAGCTGATAATTGGAGTATGGCGTTGCGGTATGCCGCCATTTTTGGATGTTTTGCATCAAAATCTCCATTTATTTGGGATATCACGAGGTTCGAATCCCCATGTACCTCGAGGCATTATATGCCCATGGAAACGGCCATTCGAGGACCATGCAATAGGGCCTCATATTCAGCCGCATTGTTGGAATTTGTATACATGATTTGTAATATGTAACGGAATGTGTCCCCTGTGGGGGATGTTAGGATCACACCGGCCCCCAATCCGGCTAACATTTTAGAGCCGTCGGAGTACATTACCTAGTTAGAGTATGTGTTGTAATCCTTGGGGAGTTCGGCTTTTGTCCATTTGGCGACAAAGTCGGCCAACACCTGAGATTTAATAGCTCGGCATGGCTTGTATGTTATTTCAAATGGTAAGAGGCCGATGGCCCATTTGGCAATGCGGACGGTGGCGTCCCGATTGTTTATGATGTCATTGAGTGGTACTTCGGGAGCCACCGTGATCGAACACTCTTGAAAGTTGTGCCGCAACTTTCAGGATGCCATGAAGATCGCATACGCTATCTTTCGATAATATGGGTATTGAGATTTGCACAGTGTTAGAACAGCTGATACATAGTACACCAGTTTCTGGAGTGGGAATTTATGTCCCTCCTTGTCGGCGTCAAAACCGGCGGATCTCGGGTAGGGGGTCCCGAACTGTGCGTCTAGGCCGGATGGTAACAGGAGGCAGGGAACACTTTGTTTTACCCAGGTTCGGGCCCTCTCGATGGAGGTAATACCCTACTCCTGCTTGATTAATATTGATGATATGGGTAGTACAAGAGTAGATCTACCACGAGATCAAGGAGGCTAAACCCTAGAAGCTAGCCTATGGTGTGATTGTTGTGTATGGAGTTGATCGCCTACGGACTACAACCCTCCGGTTTATATAGACACCGAATAGGGTTAGGGTTACACAGAGTCGGTTACAATGGTAGGAGATCTTGAATATCTGCATCGCCAAGCTTGCCTTCCACGCCAAGGAAAGTCCCATCCGGACACGGGACGAAGTCTTCAATCTTGTATCTTCATAGTCCAGGAGTCCGGCTGAAGGTATAGTCCGGCTACCCGAACACCCCCTAATCTAGGACTTCCTCAGTAGCCCCTGAACCAGGCTTCAATGACGACGAGTCCGGCGCGCAAGTTGTCTTCGGCATTGCAAGGCGGGTTCCTCCTCCAAGTCCTTCATAGAAGATTTGTAAACACCAAGAGTAGTGTCCGGTTCTGCAAAATAAGTTTCCAAATATTGCCATAGAGAGAATAATATTAACACAAATCAAATCTACTGACGTATTCTGCAGTGCGCCATCACACTACAGCCAAGTCCTTTACTCGAATCGTTTTTACTTTTCCACCTCAGCATGTTTTGCGAGGCGGTTTCCTTGGCACGTCTTGTCAAAGCAGAGATCATGTGCCCTTTTTACGGGATTCTCAACAATACGGACGTGGGTAACCCAATCGTGCCTGTTAGCATGTTTTCTTGATTAAAGGCGAGTCCCAAATGGTTACGGGGAGGGCTCCTGGTATTCAACCTCTTATAAAGAGACCAAGGCCTTACTCCTTTTTCCAATCTCAAACGAGTTCGCCCATCGCCTCGAGTTCCAACACCCCAGGCTCCAGATTCCAGGCGCTTCGGACCTTCGACAATGTTCGGTTTCGACCTTCAAGGCCGATGGATGCCCTCCTCCGTCACGGAGGAGGACGTGCTAAAGTTGAGAGAGGCTAAGTTCTTGACCACCAAAATTCCGCATAGGTTGCCTGCTCAAGGGCAGGCTATATCCAGTCCCCAGCCTGATGAGAGCGTAGTGTTCATGTCTCACTTCCTTCGAAGGTTAGGCTTCTCGATGGATCCCTTCGTGAGGGGGCTGCTGTTTTACTACGGGCTAGAATTTCATGACTTAGCTTTGGAGTCCATCCTCCACATTTCCTCATTCATCGTTGTGTGTGAAGCGTTCCTCCGTGTTACTCCTCACTTCGGATTATGGTGCAAGAGTTTTGGATTGGAGCCGAAGATGATCGAGGGGCGGCACGCAGAGTGCGGAGGCGCTGTCATAAGTAAGAATGTTGATGCTCCATGGCCCGAGGGCTCCTTTCAAGAAGAGCTCGGCTTGTGGCAATGAGAATGGTTCTATATCACCGCTCCCAGGAGCGCCAAGTGGGCGGTGCCTCCTGCCTTTCGCTTGGGTCCCCCATCACGGCTAGCATCATGGGTCAACAAAGGATTAGATTGGGGTTTGCCCAAAGACGTGCCCCTGTTACAGGGCCGAATTAAGGATCTCTTGGAAGGAGACCTTAGTTTGGTCAAGGTGACGCAGGTCACGCTAATTCGCTGTATATTTCCCGGCAAACGTCGCCCCCTTCGCCTGTGGGAGTTTAATCCAGAGGGACCGCGAGCTTTCCAGAATTTTATGGGTGCAACACCCACGGAGATGTATAGAATGTTCTTCGGATCACAAGAGATGTGTCCGGATTTAACCGAGGACGCAGGCCTAAGCTGCCATCGCCTGGATACTCAAGTAAGCAACCCTGTGCCCGGACCTTCTATCCGTATAATTGTCATAAACTTGCCCCTAAAAGAGTCGTCCTTTTAAACAGGAGTGGATAGCGAAGGCGAAGCTGATCAGGTGTCCGGCTCCCCTTCCTGAAACCAGGCCGGATCCTGTGTTGGTCAGGATGCTGGAGATAATGCCTTTGGAGGAGGAGGACAAGGAAGCTATGGCCTCCTCGAAGGAGGCTGCTCCGAAGGGAGGAACCGACAATTCCTCTCCTAAGGGGAAGAAGAGAGCCGCCTCTGACGACCCGGAAACCATAGCCTCAAAACGGGGGAGAAAATCCTCGTCAGAGGGTCCGACGCCAGGGAGTTCCTTGGCTGGACTACGCCCTCAAGGGGATCAGCCCTCCAGCGAGCCGTAAGTGGAGAAAAGATTTTCCTTTTGAGGGATGAGAGAAATCCTTGATTTTATATCTGAGAAGATTAACCGAAATTTTACCTTGTAGATCGGACCTCAGCCCTTCGCAGCAGAGCTCGTCTTCGGGGGATCTTCTTCCGGAGATGATGGAGAGCGGAACGCATCCCCCTGCCGTGCTGCCCAGCAAGGCGGGCGACCCTGAGGTGTCGTCGCGGAGGGTTTCTCCGAATCCGGCAGGGGCGGAAGATAGCTATGTGGCCCCCCGAGGCTCTCCGTGTCCGGCCTTCGAAAGAGGCCATAGGACAAGTCCGACACCGTCTGGTGCTCGGCCGGAGGAACTAAAGATTCTGCTAGGGCGAGCTTCTATCTCAGAAGAGCATCGTGCATTGATGGGCACAGTGATTGAAAGGATTTCATCCGCAGAAAGCGGATTGCATGAGGCCGTCAAAAGTTTACTGACGGGTTTTGAGGTACGTTAGATAATATACACTTTTGTCAGTTGCGCATAAGTAAGATGCGCCCTGTGTAGATAGTAACCCCTGAGACTCTGTGCGGTGTCAAGAAATGACGGCACGCAGAGGATCATAATCTCAGGTCTAAGATGTCGCCTTTGAATGTAGGTGGCGAGGTGTCCGGAATCAAGCCGAACTGATGATGTGGCCGAACTAAAGCGGCAACTGGACGTGGCAGATGCTGACATCGCGCTTGTCAACAAGCGGCTTGATGAGGCTCAAGGTATTTAATTCTTCGGGCGGCATCAGGTAAGAGGAGCTTCATGCCAGTGTCTTACAATGTGTGTGCTTGACGCAGATGGTATGGACGCCATGGAGAATCTTAGGGCAGAACTTGCCCGGGCTAAGGAGCAAGCCAGAAAAAGCGATGCCACTGCCGAAAAGGCCCTTGAAGAGTTGAGAGCCGAACAGGCTGCTCACTGCCGAAGCAAAGAAGAGATGGCCGAGATGGCCGAGAAGTTAAAGAGCGCTGCAGACCATTGCAAACTTCTTGAGAAAGAAGACCGGGTGAGACAGACGGATTTAGAGAAGGCCGTTGCCGATGCCAAGGATGCTCGCTCTGCGATGAGAGCTGCGAAGGAGGAGCTGCGTCAGGCCGAACAGATTGCGGCTGGAAAGCCCTTTATGCTGCGGAGGAAGTTTTGTGATCCGAAGTTTGCTCCGTTGGACCGGATGTGGAGTGTGGAGGACACCTATCTGGATCTGGATGAGACAGACGGATATATATGTAGAGAATCTGAAAGATGGCAGTCGTTGGCTTCAGCCCCCACGCACATAGTGCGGGGGTGCTCACAGAAGACGCATTTTCACACTTAACCCAACGTCTTGGTCCTACAAAGGAGGTGATAGCGCAGCGGGCCAGGCAACCGGACTATAATGCTTTAACACTTTCACTTAGCCATAGGAGTTTGACAATGAGACTCTTTAGGTAGCTCCTTGGTGGCAACTGCACTCGTCCGAATTCGGGGCGCGTATGTGCCTGATCGGGAAGCAGCCCTTCGTTAAAGCGGAGGAATCCGATAGATTCCGATAGGTCATCGAGTGGCTGACCAGTCTCACGCTACATCATGACAGTCAGTTTTCGGCTTTCTCTACTGAGGTGCTCGCCCTGGCCGAACCGGGGGCACAATCGCAGTAGTTCTCGTGGTGCTACCTTAGCCGATAGAGCGGAATGTAAGGTAGCCGAACTCAGGAGCCGGGCAACCCAACATTTGACTAAAGACATGATTCGGAGCTGATGCATATAATGCCAAAACTCGCGACGCCGAACACTCCCTAAGGTGTTCGGTCTTTATGAGTGCGGGCGAAACAACACTCTTTATTAAAAAAGCCCCTAGTGTCCAGGTACGCGCAAAAATTCTGACGTGGCCACATGCCAAGACGCCAGCCTCCTCCTTGGTTATATTAGAAAGAAAAAACCAGGGGATGTGTAGCAACAAGAGACAGTAAAAAAGGTTTACGCAGGGTCTTAATCTAAAAAGAATCCTTTAGGACGGGTCCCTACTGCACGTCTGCGCCTGTGTCTCCGTTGTGCCGTATCCTGGATGGGCGCCGCACGACGTTCATCTGTAAAAGAGAGGAACTGAGTTGAAAACGGGTCGTGCCGACAAAGTTTAGAATAAGCAAGTATAAAGTAAGATATATGAGATTGAGCTTTATTGTCTCTTATTGTATATGCGTGGAGCCCCTAGTGTGGGGGTATATGGCTTCTAGGCCTGCATCAATGATGATTTTGCACCGAACTCGTCTATTCGCGTACGTGGTCTTGAATGACCTATTTTGAAGTTTATTGGCCGGTGAGGCCATTGCTGTGGGGCTGTTAAAGCGGCCGCACAGTCCTCCACTTGGGGAGGCGCACTTTAGTGCTTCCCCTTCAAAGAATGATGCCTCGTGGACCGGGCATCTTGAGCGTAAGAGATGCATAATGCGGTATTGCGTTAAAGCGAGCGAAAGCTTCGCGTCCCAGTAGTGCTTGATAGCGACTTGAGAAGGGGACGATATTGAAGGTCAGCTTTTCGCGGCGGAGGTTATCGGCAGAGCCGAATGTGACTGTGAGCCGGAGAAAACCCGTACAATGGGTGTCCGGACCAGGTATTACCCCTTGAAAGGAGGTTCTGCTGCGGTGGATTCTTGCTGGGTTTATCCCCATGTGCTGGATTGTATCCTGATATATTAGGTTTAGTCCACTGCCGCCGTCCATAAGGACATTTGAAAACTGGAGTCCGCCAATTATTGGATCGAGTATACAGGCAGTCCAGCCTACATTCTTGATATTTCTAGAATAATCTAGCTGATCGAAGATGATCGGTTTTGACAACCAGTGGCGGGACCCTTTGGGGATGGGCCGTGTGGTGCGTACCTTTACGGGCGCCGCATGTTTTGTTATGTGAAGTGAGTTCACTGTTTTTACTTCTTGTGGGAAGTTCTTTTGTTTCCTGGTGCTCTGCTTTTGGGGTTCGTCCTCGTCTTCATTTGGTGTGTCGAGCCCCTTGTGTTCGCCATTGAGTCTGCCAGATTGTTTGAAAACCCAATAGTCTCTGTGGGTATGGTTAGCAGGCTTCCGGGGAGTACTGTGTATCTGACATATCCTGTCCAGGATTTTATTTAGGTTGGATGGATCGTCCCTGTTATCCTGAGGGGGCGATTCTTCCTGATTTTGTCGTGAGCCTCTGAATCCGGCATTGACTGCTGTGCTCTTCAGATTTTTGTCCTTAGTCCAGCGACGGTCCATGTTGCGTCGCGGTTTTCTGTTTCCATCCCTAGTTTCCGATGTACTTGGGTTGCTGGGGCTGCACCTTGCCAACCAGCTGTCCTCCCCTGCACAAAAGCGGGTCATGAGGCTTGTTAGTGCGGCCATTGTTCTTGGCTTTTCTTGGCCGAGGTGTCTGGCGAGCCATTCATCTCGGACATTATGCCTGAAAGCTGCTAAGGCCTCAGCGTTCGGATAGTCGACTATCTGATTCTTTTTAGTGAGGAATCTATTCCAGAACTGTCGAGCTGATTCTCCGGGTTGTTGAGTTATGTGACTAAGATCGTCTGCATCCGGGGGACGGACATAGGTCGCTTGAAAGTTTGCTCGGAAAGCATCCTCGAGCTCTTCCCAGCTTCCAATTGTGTTTTCTAGAAGGCTTTTAAGCCAATGCCGGGCTGGCCCTTTAAGCTTAAGGGGTAGATATTTTATGGCGTGGAGATCATCTCCTCTAGCCATGTGTATGTGGAGGATATCATCCTCGATCCAGACTCCAGGGTCTGTTGTTCCATCATATGCCTCTATGTTTACGGGTTTGAATCCCTCTGGGAATTCATAGTCCAGGACCTCATCGGTGAAACATAGGGGGTGTGCGGCGCCCCTATTTGGGTGTGCCGGATTCTGATGATGGCTTCGTAGCATTGCTTACGAGAGCTTGCTTTCTTGGCCCATAAATGGACCTGACTGGGCCATTATGCGAATCCTTAAGTGGGTTGCATGCCGATTTAGGTGCAGCGTCGCTTGCCGCTTTATGGGGTCGTCTATCCGACCGTGTGGCTTTTTCATTTTTTGAATGCGGGGGCTCTAGGGCCTCTTCGTCGAATCCAGGCAGTAGCTTTCTTTTCGGATAGCTTTTAGTGCGGCGACTGCCGCCGTACTTATCTGTGGTATTGATTACTTTGCTCCATCTAATCCGGAGTTCATCTTCCGCTGTTTTTAGCTTCCGCTTCTGCTTTTTTAGGTTGTGTGCAGTTGCAACAAGTCTCTCGTGGAGATTCTTCTGCTCCATAGGTTTATTCGGCGTGAGGTTGTCTGGAATGCCATTTTCGCCGGAGGAGGGATGTTCGGTTTCTCTATCCGTGTTTCCCTGTTCGGACGGTTGCTCTAAGGCCTGCTCGTCGTCTACCGGCTCGTCCTGCTCTATGGCTGGGGTTTTGTCAAGGCGGGGCTTGGGTCTGCATTTACGCCGACGCTTTGATTGCTTTTCGGGGGGTCGATCTCCCGTCCCATCCCCTTTTTCCTCGTTGTCACTTCCTTTAGGGGTATCCACCCTGTACACATCATGGGATGAGGTGGCTGTCCAATGCCCTATGGGCGTTGGTTCGTCGGTATCTCCTGCCTCGTCATCCCTACTGTCGATGTCTCCGGAGTCGCAGTTGAGCACGTCGTTTAAATTGTCGACAGTGGCTACCAAGTGGGTGGTGGGTGGGCTTTGAATTTCTCCATCGTTCGTATCCCATCCTCGCTGACCGTAATCCGGCCAGGGCTCTCCTGATAAAGAGAGAGACTTTAGAGAATTCAGGATGTCGCCGAAGGGCGAGTGCTGAAAGATGTCCGCGGCGGTGAACTCCATTATTGGCGCCCAATCGGGTTCGATCGGCAGGGACGCAAGGGGTTCGGAGTTCGGAGAGAAATCCGGGTCCTTGGAGTCACGGGCTGTGCAGAGTGCGGGGCTGGCGTTTGGCTTGATCGTCTTTGAGATTACAGCCCCCGAGGTGACGTCAACCTGCTCACCCTCGATTGGCGCAGCTGGCTCCGAATTAAGGGTCAGAGCCGGTGCATTTGCGGCCTCCAGGGTACTGTTCGGCGACAGAGCTAGATCATGCCCCACGAGACAGTGCGGCACGCTTGGCTGTGGCTCGAATCCGTCGAAGATCAAATCTCCGCGGATGTCTGCCGTGTAGTTTAGGCTTCGAAACCTGACTTGATGGCCAGGGGCGTAGCTTTCAATCTGCTCCAGGTGGCCAAGTGAATTGGCCCGCAGTGCGAAGCCGCCAAAGACGAAGATCTGTCCGGGGAGAAAAATCTCACCCTGGACCGCATCGTCGTTGATGATCAAAGGAGCCATCGGGCCTAAAGGCGACGACACAGAGGAACTCTCAATGAAAGCACCAATGTCGGTGTCAAAACCGGCGGATCTCGGGTAGGGGGTCCCGAACTGTGCGTCTAGGCCGGATGGTAACAGGAGGCAGGGAACACTTTGTTTTACCTAGGTTTGGGCCCTCTCGATGGAGGTAATAATCTAGTCCTGCTTGATTAATATTGATGATATGGGTAGTACAAGAGTAGATCTACCACGAGATCAAGGAGGCTAAACCCTAGAAGCTAGCCTATGGTATGATTGTTGTGTATGGAGTTGATCGCCTATGGACTACAACCCTCCGGTTTATATAGACACCGGATAGGGTTAGGGTTACACAGAGTCGGTTACAATGGTAGGAGATCTTGAATATCCGCATCACCAAGCTTGCCTTCCACGCCAAGGAAAGTCCCATCCGGACACGGGACGAAGTCTTCAATCTTGTATCTTCATAGTCCAGGAGTCCGGCTGAAGGTATAGTCCGGCTACCCGAACACCCCCTAATCCAGGACTCCCTCACTCCTCTTGTCATTCAACGACGAGCACCGCACTTACTACTTGATAAGTCGCAGATATGTAGAGCAACATAGGTTCACAAACACTTGGTGCGGCAAGGATAGGGTTGCTTGCTAACAAAGTTTTTATTTCTTCCAATCCGGCTGTAGCCGCATTCGTCCACTCGAAGTGGTCGGTGTGTCGGAGGAGTCGATAAAGTGGTAGCGCCTTCTCCCCTGATCTGGAGATAAAGTGGCTCAAGGCTTCCACGCATCCGGCCAGTTTTTGGACTTGCTTTAAGTCTGTTAGTGTTGCCAGTTGTGACAAGGCTCGGACTTTTGCCGGGTTCGCTTCAATTCCTCTATTGGAAATGATGAACCCAAGTAGTTTTCCGGCTAGAATGCCGAAGACACATTTTTCCGGATTGAGCCGTACGTCATATGTTCGGAGGTTGTCGAATGTGACTCGTAGATCATCCACCAATGATTCGATGTGTTTAGTCTCGATGGCAAAATCATAGACGTATGCCTCCACTGTCTTGCCGATTTGCTTTTCCAAACATGTTTGAATCATGCGTTGGTAAGTGGCGCTGGCGTTTTTGAGCCCGAAAGGAATAGTGTTGAAGCAGAAAGGTCCATAAGGGGTAATGAATGTTGTTGCAGCTTGGTCGGACTCCTTCATCTTGATTTGATGGTATTCGGAGTATGCATCAAGGAAACACAGTGAGTCATGTCACATGGCCGCGTCAATTATTTGGTCAACGTGGGGTAGTGTGAAGGGATCCTTAGGGCAAGCCTTATTGAGATCCTTAAAATCGACACAGAGGCGTCAGGATTTATCATTCTTTGGCACCATGACCAGATTTGCCAGCCAGTCTGGGTGTTTGATCTCTTTGATGAACCCGGCTTCAAGTAGCTTGGCTAGCTCCTCCCCCATAGCTTGTCGTTTGGGTTCAGAAAATCATCACAACGTTTGCTTGACTGGTTTGGACCCCTTTATTATGTTGAGGCCATGTTCGGCCAGTCTGTGTGGGATTCCCGGCATATCCGAAGGGTGCCACGCGAAGATGTCCCAATTCTCACGCAGGAACGCTCGCAAGGCAATGTCAACCATCGGATCCAACTGTGCTCCGATGGAGGCTATCTTGTTGGGATCCATCGGGTGCATTTGAAATTTAACTATTTCATCTGCTGGTTTGAAAGAAGTGGACTTGGGCCTTTTATCGAGGATTACACCGTCTTTGTCCATTGTAGAGCGCAGAGTGGTTAACTCTTCGGCCGTGAGGGCCTCAGATAGTGCCTCGAGGGCCAAAGATGCTATTTTGTTTTATGCGCGGAGTGCTATATCCGGATCACTGGTGATTGTGATAACTCCATTGGGCCCTGGCAATTTTAGCTTCATGTACCCGTAATGGGGTATATCTTGGAAGCGTGTGAATGTGTATCGCCCCAAAAGGGTGTGATATCCGCTATTGAAAGGTGCCACATGGAAGATCAACTCTTTGGACTTGTAGTTCTCCGGCGTGCCGAACACCATGTCAAGCTTAACTTTCCCCCAGCTCCGTGCTTCTCGACTAGGGATATGCCTCGAAAAGTGGTGCAGCTTTGCTCAATGTGACTCTTTTCCATTTGCATTTTTTGGGCGTATCCTCGTAAATGAGGTTTAGTCCGCTGCCGTCGTCCATGAGCACCTTGGTGAGCCTGAAGCCATCCACAATTGGGTTTAAGACCAAGGCGGCAGGTGCTCAGACTGATCTGGCCCTTGGTTCGTCAACGGCAGTGAAAGTTATTGCCACATCGTTCCGGGGATTCATTGCGGCTACGTGGTTGACTTCGGCGAGGTCGCAAAGCGCCCTTTTGCGCCGATTATTTGAAGAAAAGGTCTCGAAGACTACAAAGACATTGAGATCGTGGTCCTTCGAAGAGTACGTCTTCGGAGTTGTGTTGGTGAGGATGGCCTCGCCACTCTTAGCTACTTGCCGGAGTACCCAACATGCTCGAAGGTTGTGTGTTGGTTCGATATTTGGTGTAGTGTGTATTTGAAAAGGCTTGTCGAGCAGTTCATCAAGGACAGTCCTATGTCCTGTGAAGGATGTGGTTCTCTTGTCGATGAGATGATAGTCGAGTGCCCCATAAGGGTGCATCCTTTTTGTCTGTCCGGTGGGCTGCTTAAAGGCAGGAGGTTCCCACCGGGTTGTCTGGTCTTTCCAAGCGCTTTCCATTGCGCAGTACTTCTGTATGATGTGTGCCAGATCTGCGAAGTGCAGTATGCGGTGGTGGTTGAGGGCATGGAGGATTCCCTCATCCGTACAGTTGCGGCAAAATAATGAAACCGCGTCGTCGTCGCAACAATCTTTGATCTTGTTTTTAACAAGGAGGAATCTGGCCCATAAGTGATGGACCGTTTCCTCAGGCTGTTGTCATCCATACATTAGGTCGCATACGTCTGGAAAGCCTGAATTGCTTGGGGAATATTGCTTGTGGTGGGTGGGCGGGATAAAATCCGAACCCTGACCCACTATTGAGTCCGGAGTTTGAAGAACTTCCAGGCTTACCAGCCCAGGATTCGGAGTGTCCTGGCGGCTTTTGGGCTCAACGCCCGGTTCTATGTTCGGAGGACATGAGGTCTCTTCTCGAAGATGGGTATCCGGCTTGCAGGGCCCGGAAATCCGAACATAGCTTGTTCTTAACTTAGAGGAAGAAGTATTCTCGGCTTGTTCCTCCACGACCGCTACCAGATGGGTGATCGGCAGGGACTTGATTTCCCTCTGATCGGGTTTAAGCTCAATCCGATCATAGTCTATTGCAAACCCTAGGGCGGCGATGCAATCTAGTAGTTCGTTCAAGGATGAGACATCTGCTGAATCCAGATTTTCGGGGTGTTCAAGGCCGATGCGAAGATGATGTTTTGCGATTTGGAGGGCTGCCTATGGCTTAATGGCCGCTCGGGCACCCATGGTGAAACCGCCGAGCTGGAGGACCTGTCCCGGAGCTAGGGCCCCTCCAGAGGTAAGGTTGTTGTCAATGACAAGGCGGGCCATCGCTCCTGCCATCGACGACACAGAGGAACTCTTAATGAAAGCACCAATGTCGGTGTCAAAACCGGCTGATCTCGGGTAGGGGGTCCTGAACTGTGCGTCTGAGGATCAAAGGTAACATGAGACAGAGGGGACATGATTTTTACCCAGGTTCGGGCCCTCTTAATGGAGGTAATACCCTACTTCCTGCTTGATTGATCTTGATGAATATAGGGGTTACAAGAGTTGATCTACCTCGAGATCGTAATGGCTAAACCCTAGATGTCTAGCCTATATGAATTCTGATACCCTCTACGGACTAAACCCTCCGGTTTATATAGACACCGAAGGGGCCTAGGGTTGTACAGGGTCGGTTTACAGAGAAAGGAAAGCACACATCCGGACGCCAATCATGGCATCCACACAAAGGAGAGTCCTATCCGGACACGGGGGAAGGCCTGCTACCTTGTATCCTCACGACCCATCAGTCCGGCCCAAGCTATACGGCCCGGACACCTGAGGACCCCATAATCCAGGACTCCCTTAGGGGGCGCACGTCACCTCTCGTGGCATGCATCCTCTCCTCCACTATGGCCCATTAGGCCCATTAAATTCCGGGGGGGGGGGTTCCGGTAGCCTCCCGGTACTCCGAAAAATCCCCGAACCTTATCAGAACCATTCCTGTGTCCGTATATAACCTTCCAATATATCAATATTTACCTCTCGACCATTTTGAGACTCCTCGTCATGTCCGTGATCTCATTCGGAACTCTAAACAAACTTCGGTCACCAAAACACATAACTCATAATACAAATCATCATCGAACGTTAAGCGTGCGGACCCTATGGGTTTGAGAACTATGTCGACATGACCGAGACATATCTCCGGTCAATAACCAATAGCGGAACCTGGATGCTCATTTTGGCTCCTACATATTCTACGAAGATCTTTATTGGTCAAACCGCATAACAACATATTTTATTCCCTTTGTCATCGGTATGTTACTTGCCCGAGATTCGATCGTCGGTATCATCATACCTAGTTCAATCTCGTTACCGGCAAGTCTCTTTACTCATTCCGTAATGCATCATCCCGCAACTAACTCATTAGTTACATTGCTTGCAAGGCTTATAGTGACGTGCATTGCCGAGAGGGCCGAGAAATACCTCTCCGATACTCGGAGTGGCAAATCCCAATCTTGATCTATGCCAACTCAACAAACACCTTTGGAGACACCTGTAGAGCATCTTTGTAATCACCCAGTTATGTTGTGACGTTTGATAGCACACAAGATGTTCCTCCGGTACTCGGGAGTTGCATAATCTCATAGTCAGAGGAATATGTATAAGTCATGAAGAAAGCAATAGCAATAAAACTAAACGATCATAATGCTAAGCTAACGGATGGGTCTTGTCCATCACATCTTTCTCTAATGATGCAATCCCGTTTATCAAATGACAACACATGTCTATGGTCAGGAAACATAACCATCTTTAATTAACGAGCTAGTCAAGTAGAGGCATACTAGGGACACTCTATTTGTCTATGTATTCACACATGTACTAAGTTTCCGGTTAATTCAATTCTAGCATGAATAATAAACATTTATCATGATATAAGGAAATATAAATAACAACTTTTTATTGCCTCTAGGGCATATTTCCTTCAGTCTCCCACTTGCACTAGAGTCAATAATCTAGATTACATAGTAATGATTCTAAGAGCATCTCCAGCCGTTCGGCCCCCCAGGGCGCCGAAAAAGAGCCGCCTAGGGGTGAACCGGTGCTATATTGGCGCGTGGGGTGACTCTGCTCCCAGTCGCCGGCCCACAGGTCCCCGCAGGCTTGGCCATATTTCATACATTTTTTTGCAAACTCGATGATCTTTCACGAACTTGGCGAAATTTCATTGAAATTTGTACAAAAAACATTAAAAAATGCAAACTACACCTAACTACGCCTAGGCACTACGCCGGCGTCCACCGCACGCCATCTACATGCCGAGAAGCCTGTAGAAGTGGGTGTAGTTGTCATCATCGTCGTCGTCGTGCGCCCCGCCGGAGCTGCCACCATCCCTGCTGCACCCCTGGTCAAGGTCACCGCCGCGCAGTGGGGCGCTGGACGGCCTGGCCTCATCCTCCTCATCACTGTCGAGGATGATGACGCCGCCCTCCTCGCGCCCGCGGTGCCGGGCCTGGAGCTCCGCTTATGCCCGACGTTGGCGGAGCACCTGCTCGCGAACGTAGTCCTCCTTCGCCCACTTGAGGGTGGCCTCATCGTCGGGGGACACCATGTCCGCGTGCTCCGGCTTCACCAGGAGAAGCCCCGGCTCGGTCTTCGGTCGGACCAGGTGGAGGGACCGCGGGGAGGGGCGGGAACCCTCGTTGATGACGAGGGCACCGCCGCGGGTGCAATGCCAGAGCGGTGTCTCCTCCGGCTGTGGCTTGATGAGGCGGAGAGCCGGCGAGCCGAAGGAGGGCTTGACGGGGCGGAGAGCCGGCGAGCCGGAGCCCGATGATAATGACGTCCCCGGCTCCATTCGGCGTGGCGTCCAGGAGCTGCCACGCTGGCGAGAGAAGGACGGCTGCATCAGGTACTCGAGGTGTGGCACATTGCCGGTCTCGATGTGGTCGAGGACGGCCTTGAGGGTGCGGACTGGCACGCCCCACCACTCGCGCCACCCGTCGGTGTTGAGGCGGCCGCGGGGGATGACACCGTTGATAGAGGTGATTTGCTCCTGGTGGCGGTGCTCGGAGTACATCGTCCACAACATTTCACTGTCAGCGGCGTACCTCGGCTCGTTTCACTGCTCCTCCGTCAGGGCCGAGCGAATGCGGGCGATCTCGGCCCGCCAAGCCGCCCCTTCGAGCACAGGCGGCACCGGGACGCCGCCGGCGCTCAGCCTCCACGCCCCCGGCACACGCATGTTCGGGGGCGCCGGATACTTGGCCTCGTAGAGGAGGCATGCCTCCGGCTCTTGGAGGTCGCGGCAGCCAAAGCCGTTCACCGTCGTGTCGTCACATGGAAACCTCTCGGCCATTTGTTCATCAGCGGGAAGGGGGGAGAGGGTTGCTTTGTGCGCCGGAGAGGGGGGAAATGTGAACTGTGGCGTCCACCAACGGGGAGGTCACCTTTTATAGCCATAGCGGGGCGGCGAGAGGCTGCATGTCGGGTGACGCGTGTCGGGAGAGGGGCGGGACGCGCGTCGCGGAGCCTTCACTGCGCCGCCCATGAGGCATCAATGGAGGTTGACTGGCGCGGTAGCGCGGCAGCCTTCGCATTGATTCCCGCAGGAACCGAGGCGATAAGGACGATGAAGCAGCGTCTCGCTGACTCGGCAGGCCCATCCTGGTTCGGCCTGGGTCTGCCGGCGCCAGTTTCGGCCCAAATTGGTGAAAAACGGGCTCCTGGGGGCGCGACTGGGCCGATTTTTGGGCGCCGGCAGGGAAAAATCGCCTGGGGGCGTTGGGGTGCGGCTGGAGATGCTATAACACCCATGGAGTCTTGGTGTTGATCATGTTTTGCTCATGAGAGAGGCTTAGTCAACGGGTCTGCAACATTCAGATCCATATGTATCTTGCAAATCTCTATGTCTTCCTCCTTGACTTGATCGCAGATGGAATTGAAGCGTCTCTTGATGTGTTTGGTTCTCTTGTGAATCTGGATTCCTTCGCCAAGGCAATTGTTGCAGTATTGTCACAAAAGATTTTTTTATTGGACCCGATGCACTAGGTATTACACCTAGATCGCATATGAACTCCTTCATCCAGACTCCTTCATTTGCTACTTCCGAAGCAGCTATGTACTCCCCTTCACACGTAGATCCCGCCACGACGCTTTGCTTGGAACTGCACCAACTGACAGCTCCACCATTCAATATAAATATGTATCCGGTTTGTGACTTAGAGTCATCCAGATCAGTGTCAAAGCTTGCATCGACGTAATCATTTACGACAAGCTCTTTGTCACCTCCATAAATGAAAAACATATCCTTAGTCCTTTTGAGGTATGTCAGGATGTTCTTGACCGTTGTCTAGGGATCCACTCTTGGATTACTTTGGTGCCTCCCTGATAAACTTATAGCAAGGCACACATCAGGAATGGTACACATCATTGCATACATGATAGAACCTATGGCTGAGGCATAGGGAATGACATTCATTTCCTCTCTATCTTCTGCAGTGGTTGGGCATTGACTCTAACTCAATTTCACACCTTGTAACACAGGCAAGAACCCTTTCTTTGACTGATCCATTTTGAACTCTCAAAACTTTATCAAGGTATGTGCTTTGTGAAAGTCCAATTAAGCGTCTTGATCTATCTCTATAGATCTTGATGCCCAATATATAAGCAGCTTCACCGAGGTCTTTCATTGAAAAATTCTTATTCAAGTATCCTTTTATGCTATCCAGAAATTTTGTATTATTTTCAATCAACAATATGTCATCCACATATAATATTAGAAATGGTACAGAGCTCCCACTCACTTTCTTGTAAATACAGGCTTCTCCAAAAGTCTGTATAAGACCACATGCTTTGATCACACTATCAAAGCGTATATTCCAACTCCGAGAGGCTTGCACCGGGCCATAAATGGATCACTGGAGCTTGCACACTTCGTTAGCACCTTTGGGATCGACAAAACCTTCTGGTTGTATCATATACAACTGTTCTTTAAGATTTCCATTAAGGAATGCAGTTTTGACATCCATTTGCCAAATTTCATAATCATAAA
Organism: Triticum dicoccoides; assembly: GCF_002162155.2. Lineage (NCBI taxonomy): Eukaryota > Viridiplantae > Streptophyta > Magnoliopsida > Poales > Poaceae > Triticum > Triticum dicoccoides. Next base: position 175,298,459 of record NC_041382.1, on the reverse strand, counting down.
ATTTGGCAATTGCTAACATGATTCGGACAGACTTAAGCATCGCTACGGGTGAGAAGGTCTCATCATAGTCAACTCCTTGAACTTGTCGAAAACCTTTCGCAACAAGTCGAGCTTTGTAGACAGTAACATTACCGTCAGCTTCAGTCTTCTTCTTGAAGATCCATTCAGTCTCTATGGCTTGCCGATCATCGGGCAAGTCAACCAAAGTCCACACTTTGTTCTCATACATGGATCCCATCTCAGATTTCATGGCCTCAAGCTATTTCATGGAATCTAGGCTCATCGTCGCTTCCTCATAGTTCGTAGGTTCGTCATGGTCAAGTAACATGACCTCCAGAACATGATTACCGTACCACTCTGGTGCAGATCGTACTCTGGTTGACCTACGAGGTTCGGTAGTAACTTGATCTGAAGTTTCCTGATCATCATCATTAGCTTCCTCACTAATTGGTGTAGTAATCACTGGAACTGATTTATGTGATGAACTACTTTCCATTTCGGGAGAATGTACAATTACCACATCAAGTTCTACTTTCCTCCCACTCACTTCTTTCGAGAGAAACTCCTTCTCTAGAAAGGATCCATTCTTAGCAACAAATATCTTGCCTTTGGATCTGTGATAGAAGGTGTACCTAACAGTCTCCTTTGGGTATCCTATGAAGACATATTTCTCCGATTTGGGTTCGAGGTTATCAGGTTGAAGCTTTTTCACATAAGCATCGCAGCCCCAAACTTTAAGAAACGACAGCTTAGGTTTATTGCCAAACCACAGTTCATATGGTGTCGTCTCAACATATTTAGATGGTGCCCTATTTAATGTGAAACAGTCGTCTCTAAAGCATAATCCCAAAACGATAGTGGTAAATCGGTAAGAGACATCATAGATCTCACCATATCTAATAAAGTACGGTTACGACATTCGGACACACCATTAAGCTATGGTGTTCTAGGTGGCGTGAGTTGCGAAACTATTTCACATTGTTTCAAATGAAGACCAAACTCATAACTCAAATATTCTCCTCCTCGATCAGATCATAGAAACTTCATGTCTTGTTACGATGATTTTCCACTTCACTCTGAAATTATTTGAACTTTTCAAATGTTTTAGACTTATGTTTCATTAAGTAGATATACCCATATCTGCTCAAATCATCTGTGAAGGTTAGAAAATAACGATACCCGCCGCGAGCCTCAACACTCATCGGACCGCATACATCAGTATGTATCATTTCCAATAAGTCAGTTGGTCGCTCCATTTTTTTGGAGAACGGGGTCTTAGTCATCTTTCCCATGAGGCATGGTTCGCAAGCATCAAGTGATTCATAATCAAGTGATTCCAAAAACCCATCAGCATGGAGTTTCTTCATGCGCTTTACACCAATATGACTTAAACAACAGTGCCACAAATAAGTTGCACTATCATTATTAACTTTGCATCTTTTGGCTTCAATATTATGAATATGTGTATCACTATAATCGAGATTCAACAAAAATAGACCACTCATCAAGGGTGCATGACCATAAAAGATATTACTCATGTAAATAGAACAACCATTATTCTCTCATTTAAATGAATAACAGTCTCACATCAAACAAGATCCAGATATAATGTTCATGCTCAATGCTGGCACCAAATAACAATTATTTAGGTCTAAAACTAATCCCAACGATGGATGTAGAGGTAGCATGCCGACGGCGATCACATTGACTTTGGAACCATTTCCCACATGCATCATCACCTCGTCCTTAGCCAATCTTTGTTTAATCTGTAGCCCCTGTTTCGAGTGCAAATATGAGAAATAGAACCAGTGTCAAATACCCAGGCGCTACTACGAGCATTAGTAAGGTGCACATCAATAACATGTATACCAAATATACCTTTCACTTTGCCATCCTTCTTATCCGCCAAATACTTGGGGCAGTTCTGCTTCAAGTGACCAGTCCCTTTGTAGTAGAAGCACTCAGTTTCAGGCTTAGGTCCAGACTTGGGCTTCTTCCCTAGAGTAGCCACTTGCTTGCTATTATTCTTGAAGTTCCCATTCTTCCCTTTGCCTTTTTTCTTGAAACTAGTGGTCTTGTTAACCATCAACACTTGATGCTCCTTCTTGATTTCTACCTCCGCAGCCTTTAGCATCGCAAAGATCTCGGGAATTGTCTTTTCCATCCCTTGCATATTATACTTCATCACAAAGCCTTTATAGCTTGGTGGAAGTGATTGAACAACTTTGTCAATGACACTATCATCAGGAAGATTAACTCCCAGCTGAGTCAAGTGGTTATGGTACCCAGACATTCTGAGTATGTGTTCACTGACAGAACTATTCTCCTCCATCTTGCAGCTATAGAACTTGTTGGAGACTTCATATCTCTCAACTCGGGCATTTGCTTGAAATATTAACTTCAAGTCCTGGAACATCTCATATGCTCCATGACGTTCAAAACGTCTTTTAAGTCCCGATACTAAGCCGTAAAGCATGGTACACTGAACTATGAACGTCTGGAGTTGCTCCTGCAGTGGGTCTTGCACCTAGAGGTGCTTCCAGGATGTAATTCTTCTATGCAGCAATGAGGATAATCCTCAAGTTACAGACTCAGACCGTGTAGTTGCTACCGTCATATTTCAACTTAGCTTTCTCTAGGAATGCATTAAAATTCAAGGGAACGGTAGTATGGGCCATTGATCTACAACAACATAGATATGCAAAAACTATCAGGTCCTAAGTTCATGATAAATTAAAGTTCAATTAATCATACTACTAAAGGATTCCCACTTAGATAGACATCCCTCTAGTTATCTAAATGATCATGTGATCCATATCAACTAAACCATGTCCGATCATCACGTGAGATGGAGTAGTTTTCAATGGTGAACATCACTACGTTGATCATATCTACTATATGATTCACGTTTGACCTTTCGGTCTCAGTGTTCTGGGGCCATATCTGCATATGCTAGGATCGTCAAGTTTAACCCGAGTATTCTGCATGTGCAAAACTGTCTTGCACCTGTTGTGTGTGAACATAGATCTTATCACACCCGATCATCACGTGGTGTCTCGGCACGACGAACTATAGCAACGGTGCATACTCAGGGAGAACACTTGTACCTTGAAATTTAGTGAGGGATCATCTTATAATGCTACCGTTGTACTAAGAAAAATAAGATACATAAAGGATAAACATCACATGAAATCAAAATATGTGACATGATATGGCCACCATCATCTTGTGCCTTTGATCTCCATCTCCAAAGCACCGTCATGATCTCCATTGTCACCGGCTTGACACCTTGATCTCCATTGTAGCATCGTTGTTGTCTCGCCAACTATTGCTTCTACGACTGTCGCTACCGCTTAGTGATAAAGTAAAGCAATTACATGGCGATTGCATTTCACACAATAAAGTGACAACCATAAGGCTCCTGCCAGTTGCCGATAACTTTTACAAAACATGATCGTCTCATACAACAATTTATATCTCATTACATTTTGACCATATCACATCACAACATGCCCTGCAAAAACAAGTTAGACGCCCTCTACTTTGTTGTTGCAAGTTTTACATCGCTGCTACGGGCTTCTAGCAAGAACTGTTCTTACCTACGCATCAAAACCACAACGATTTTTCGTCAAGTGTGATGTTTTAACCTTCAACAAGGACTGGCCGTAGTCAAACTCGATTCAACTAAAGTTGGAGAAACAGACACCCGCTAGCCACCTGTGTGCAAAGCACGTCGGTAGAACCAGTCTCATGAACGCGGTCGTGTAATGTCGGTCTGGGCCGCTTCATCCAACAATACCGCCAAATCAAAGTAAGACGTTGGTGGTAAGCAGTATTACTATTATCGCCCACGACTCTTTGTGTTCTACTCGTGCATATCATCTATGCATAGATCTAGCTCGGATGCCACTGTTGGGGAATGTAGCATGCAATTTCAAAAAAATTCCTATGATCACGCAAGATCTATCTAGGAGATGCATAGCAATGAGAGGGGGAGAGTGTGTCCACGTACCCTCATAGACCAAAATCGTAAGTGTTATGTTAACGCAGTTGATGTAGTCGAACGTCTTCACGATCCAACCGATCCAAGTACCGAACGTACGGCACCTCCGTGTTTAGCACACGTTCAGCTCGATGACGTCCCTTGAGCTCTTGATCTAGTAGATGGTCGAGGGAGAGTTTAGTCAGCACGATGGCGTGGTGATGGTGATGGTGATGTGATCCGTGCAGGGCTTCGCCTAAGCACTACGACGCTATGACCGAAGGAGTAAACTGTGGAGTGGGGCACCACACATAGCTAAGAAACAACTGATGTTCCTTTGGGGTGCCCCCTGCCCATGTATATGAAGGAGGGGGGAGGAGGAGGCCGGCCCAAGGGGGCGCGCCAAGAAGGGGGAGTCCTACTAGGACTCCGTTCCTAGTACGATTCGCCCCCCCCCCTTTCCTTCCAACGAACAGGGGGAAGGGGAAAGGAGGGAGAAGGAGAAGGAAAGAGGGGGAACCGCGCCCCCTCCCCTTGTCCAATTCGGATTGGGCAAGGGATGGCGCGCGCCACCTCCTGTGGCCTGCCTCCTCTCCTCCACATGGCCCATTAGGCCCATTAACTTTCTCGGGGGGTTCCGGTAGCCTCCCAGTACTTCGAAAAATCCCCGAACCTTATCGGAACCATTTCGGTGTCCATATATAACCTTCCAATATATCAATCTTTACCTCTCGACCATTTCGAGACTCCTCATCATGCCCGTGATCTCATCCTGGACTCCAAACAAACTTCAGTCACCAAAACACATAACTCATAATACAAATCATCATCGAACGTTAAGCGTGCGGACCCTACGGGTTCGAGAACTATGTAGACATGACCGAGACATATCTCCGGTCAATAACCAATAGCGGAACCTGGATGCTCATTTTGGCTCCTACATATTCTACGAAGATCTCTATTGGTCAAACCGCATAACAACATACGTTATTCCCTTTGTCATCGGTATGTTACTTGCCCGAGATTCGATCGTCGGTATCATCATACCTAGTTCAATCTCGTTACCGGCAAGTCTCTTTACTTGTTCTGTAATGCATCATCCCACAACTAACTCATTAGTTACATTGCTTGCAAGGCTTACAGTGATGTGCATTACCGAGAGGGCCCAGAGACACCTCTCCGATACTTGAAGTGACAAATCCCAATCTTGATCTATGCCAACTCAACAAACACCTTCGGATACACCTGTAGAGCATCTTTATAATCACCCAGTTACGTTGTGACGTTTGATAGCACACAAGGTGTTCCTCCGGTATTCGGGAGTTGCATAATCTCATAGTCAGAGGAATATGTATAAGTCATGAAGAAAGCAATATCAATAAAACTATACGACCATTATGCTAAGCTAACGGATGAGTCTTGTCCATCACATCATTCTCTAATGATGTGATCCCATTTATCAAATGACAACACATGCCTATGGTCAGGAAACATAACCATCTTTGATTAACGAGCTAGTCAAGTAGAGGCATACTAGGGACACTCTGTTTGTCTATGTATTCACACATGTACTAAGTTTCCGGTTAATACAATTCTAGCATGAATAATAAACATTTATCATGATATAAGCAAATATAGATAACAACTTTATTATTGCCTCTAGGGCATATTTCCTTTAGAGATGCCCATGTCCCATCACTCGCCATGCGTCGACAAAGGCCGCAGGCCGTTAGGGCCCGCGGCGCTGCGCACTTGCCCTTTGGCTTCGCCTTGAAGCAAAGTTCGAGCATGTTGTGGGCCCGGGGCCTATTGTCAGGGTTCTGGGAATGGGGGTACCTAGACTTGCCTGCCTGCGGCCCACGGCGTGGCTCCATGGACGGCCTAGTATGGCCCAGCTTCATGATCAGCAACTCAAGACCCTCGCGAGGGGCCAAGCTCCACGAGGAGCGGCCTCCTCAGGCTGGCTCCCGAGGAGCGGAGATTTCTATGCAAGGCTCACCTCGCGAGGTTCGGATGACGTGAGCCATGACGACCAAGGCCAGGTGGGCACCAATGGGCCCAGTGTACCAGTTTCCTCTTTGGTTCTAAGGAGGCAAGCGCAGGCACCGAGTCCCAAGGAATCAGGCGAAGATTTCCGTTCTAGTGCAACAAGACTAAGACCGCCAGGACAGCAGGACGGAGGTCATCACCGAGCCCACCGCGGTGTCATGACCAGAGGCTTTTGCAGGCGAAGACTACTTTTGCCGGGATAGCATGTACTAGTTGTCTCCCTTTGAATTTGGTCGTTATGGGATCCCTTCTCGCCTTCATTTGGGACGAGGACCAAGGCCACTATAAATAGGACTTAGCCACCACCACAGGGGGGACGGATCATTCAGACCATCCTCACACCCACCAGCTCATCGAGCATAAGAACACTCCTCCTCCCGAGGTTGTTCTCCCACTATACTAATTCATCCTCAGCCCCTCGAGGCCAATCCACCACAAAGCAGGAGTAGGGTTTTACACCGCAAGGTGGCCCGGACCTAGATAAACTGTTGTGTCTCTTTTCGATTCTGTTCGTCGAGCTAGTCCATGATTTTAGAGAGTAGGCAGACCAGGGAGGACGAGTTCTTCGCACGCACCCTAGAGTTCGAACCTCTCAAGGGCCTGCGAAACCCGAAATCTGACAATCTATAAGACTATCTAAACTACAGTCTTCTTGTGAATATTTCGCAGCTATCATCACTTGGTCATCCACCAAGTTCATGGGAATCTCTTTCCCGTCTGTTCCCTGAGGTCCAACTCAGGCCATATGATTCGGATGGAGCTTGGTGTAGCGTGTTTTCACCATCGCCCATGCCTCTCGTGCACCTTCCCGGCATGCTGAGGCCTTCCATAGCTCAAAATGGCGCCGGGCACCTTTGAACAGGTTCGCCAACCCCTCCATACTTTCTGGAGGGGCATCAGATGGCCATAAGACTTTGACCATACTCTTCATGGCTTTTCGGGCCCGCTCATGCACTACGGACAGCTCTTTTAGCACGTCGCCTTGGAACCCGGATACCTCCTCTTCAGGATGCCCGGTTAACAGACCTGCAAGAACAAGCATTATAACACCCCGAATTATGGGATAATATGAGTCCCTTGGATGGTTCAAAAGTCATACTGAATATGCCGCCTTTCAGTTTTTTATTCTCTTTTTGTGCGTCCAATAACTGAGCCTTTAAGTTCTCAATCTCTTCGGCTTTCTTATCATTTTCCTCATCCAGTTTGTTCTTTTGCTCAATGGTCATCATGGCTTTCTTCATCTCCTCCAGCTCTGTGGTGGCGGCATTTAGCTTTGTTCGTCTCGTCTCAAGCTCCTGGGACAATGCGTTGTTCTTCTCTTTGAGAACCTACGGTCATCACGATCCTTAAATCGGTGGGCCTGAACCGCTTCAAGTCTTGGGGGCTACTAGCATATATCTATTAAAAATTACACAAACCATTACCTGCATGTCTTTTGAAAATAGGTGAGCAGCTCCAGCAAGTCCGTCCCGGGCGGCTCAGATATAGGCATCCACGGTGTTGAGGGCGGTAAATTCCTACTCAGTAAAAGTTGGAGTGCGCATAGTCTCTTTCAGTCGACGGTGATTCATCACGCTCTCCACTTCGGAATCTGTGACAGATACTTTATCCGAATCCTCATGAAGTGGATGAGCTGGCGCCTCATCTGTATTGGCTCTTGTCCTGGTTGATGAGTCCGGCGCCGGATTAGCTGATAATCGGCTAACTGGGACTTTTGACATGGTTCGTTGTGTGCTCCTCCTAGAATAAGACGGGAGGAGATATATGACAATTTGGTCTTATGCCTAGGCACATATTAGAGGATATACCTCTTTGATGAAGGAGGGGGCTCAACGGCACTCCCGGTTTCCTTCCGTTTTGAAGGCTCGCCCTGCGTAGAAGCTACCTTCCTAGGGGCTGCCCTTGGGGTGCGTCTCGCAAGTGGGGGGTTACTTTTTGAAGATAATCTCCGAATACTTACATTGGAGAAAGAGAGGAGGTCGGGGTAGTCGGCCATAATAGTCACTTCCGAGCCAACAAGGCTTGCTTGATAAAATACTCCATATCAAACTTTATAAATATATCTGAATCCTCGCGGGAGCCGGGGTCCTCGTTGCGACCATAGTCCTCTGGCTGTGGGGAGGGGCAATGAATGTTTTCGACGACCTTCCTCCAAGTTTGTTTTAAGACAACCAGAGCAATTCGGTTAGCATACCTCGATGATGAAGCGATGCAATGTTGATAATCGAAAACTTACCCATTCAATGGGGTTATACATGGAGAAACCTTCCCAACAATTTAAATGAATGAATTCTTCCTTCTCCCCCTTATAAAGATCTGCCAGGATGGCAGCCAGAGCGGTTGGGGTATCCAGGCCCTCGCGCCTATAATGAGATGTGTCGTCCTCTCCATTATAACACCATAAAGGGGTTACTCTAGACTAAAGGGGCTGGATGCATCGCTTTATCGCGATGGCCATGACTTCGACTATCGAGAATTTGGAATGGGCAAGTAACCTGACCTTGCTGACCAACCTCATTACTTCCGCATTGTCCTCTTGCTTGGGGCTCTGGGGGCGCCAGTTGAGTCGTTTCTTGAAAGGAGCACTGGATAATTCGAGAAGTCCACGTCGAACTGGGTCCGGGAGGGGAACATCTTCAATATAAAACCATTCCGAAGTCCATTCTTCGGATCCCTTTTTTGGAGTTCCCATGAGGTAGCCTGATCCGGCTATGCGACATACTTCGGCGCCGCCCACTTCAAATATGGAACCCCTTGATGACAAGGGACGAGGCAAAAGAACTTTCTCCATAGTTCAAAATGAGCCTCATAACCCAAAAACAGTTCGCAGAGAGCGACAAAACCTGGTGTGTGTGCAGAATGGAACTTGATGTAAGGTTGTGCAGTTGGATCCCGTAGAATTCCAATAGACCTCTGAGGAAGGGGTGGATCGGGAATCCTAAGCCCCTCAGAAGAAACAAGATGAAGCACACCCTCTCCTCCTTGTTGGGGTTGGGGAAATTCTCTGCTAGCACGTCGTTGCCAAATGAGGCCAATCCCGCCTGCACGAAGACTAGATCTATGGGAGGGAGATATCCCTGCGTATGAAGTCAATTCAGTTGGAGGTGAGATACGGAGCAGCTTCACCAGTCGCCCGCTTGAGGGCCATGAGGGCGCGAAGAAGAGCTAGGGGCGCTGGCCATGTTTTGAATTTGTTTTGTGTGGCTGGCTCTGATGACCTTTGCGAGATGTGGATGGTATTTGGGATCTAACCTCCTTATATAGATGTCGCCCTCGCATGGTAAGGGGCTTATTTGTAAAAAAAAAATATGGACCATTCGCATTCGACCGACACGTGGAAATCGAGGTGACGACAGGAAGGAATCATAAAGGCATAACATGGAAGTTAAGACCGGATTGTCATCGATCCAGAGTATGATGAAGACCCGCCTTACAAAGCCGAAGACATAAGACGGATACTACATCGTCATTGAAGGCAAGTTGGGGCTACTGAGGGAGTCTTGGATTGGGATCCTCGGGTGTTCGGTCTGTTCGATATGGGCCGGACTAGTGGGTCGTGAAGATAAAGCAGAAGACTATCCCCCGTGTCCGGATAGGACTCCTATATGCGTGGACGGCAAGTTTGGTGTCCGAGTGTATTATTTCCTTCCCTTGTAAACCGACTTTGTACAACCCTAGGCCCCTCCGGTGTATATATAAACCATGGGGTTTAGTCCATAGAGGCTATCGGAACAATCATAGGCTAGACAGCTAGGGTTTTGCCCTTACAATCTCGAGGTAGATCAACTCTTGTAACCCCTATACTCATCGAATACAATAAAGCATGACGTAGGGTTTTACCTCCTTAAAGAGGGCCCAAACCTGGGGTAAACATCGTCTCCCCATTGTCCCTTATTACCATTTATCCTTAGACTCACAGCTTGGGCCCCCCTACCCGAGATCTGCTGGTTTTGACACCGACATCGGCGTCCCCGTTATGTAGTCACCTGCGTCTGGCCAGACGATGATGGATGCCCTCACACCGAGAGAGCCCTAAGAATATCTCTCCATTGTCGGAGGAGCAAATCCCACTCTCGAGCTATCCGGTCACTTGTCAAACTTTCCGGTGTGCCTGAAAGTTGTCGTTATGATCACCTTGTTGCAGATGACGTTTGAGCAACCCCAAAGCCCACTGTCCTGTAGCAAGTGAACAAGACACTCTCATGGTCTAAGGAACTAAAACACATGCTAACACTCCGTGTTATAATAGATGATTTCAGGCGATATAATCACATAGTATAACAGATAAGTATTGGGTCGATTCAATATGATCATTCTTCTAACGTCATACCCTCAATGTTGTCTTAGGACTATTGTTACACTTAACGATATCTTAAGATCCAGAAAACGTGATCACCAACTACACCTGAGCCGGTCTTAGAGGCGAGACTGGGAACCTATTGTTTACCATTTATCATTCCACATGTGCATATGAGTTTTCCACTGAATCACATATTTCAGGATCATAGTAGTTATAGCATGCAATATAAACTCTTAATTATGAATATGGAAATATAATAATATAATATCATTGACTCTAGGGCATATTTCAAACAAAAAATTCACCCCATGATCACCCATGAACAATATGAAGATGCATAAATGGTTTGGAGCACGATCGTTGCCAATTCCAGAGTGCAGCTGAAGTGGATGAATTGGTGTAGATCGTACTTGGAGTCCTCGAACTGTTGATGACGATCCCGCGAACCACCCTCGAATGATCCCTCGAACGGAAGATCGAAAGCACGACCTCTCTACTTAGTTGCAAGCGTACAGTCTTCATGATCCGGCAGGGTGTCACCATCCAGAGCTAGTCACCGCCGGAGAATTAGAGGAAAAGATTAGAACCACAGTGGGTTTCTAATTATAGGATTAGAGGAACTAGGTCTCGCTCTAATTAGAACAACTAGGATCAACTAGAACTAGAAGTAGAGGAGGCTCCAAAACTTGTTTATCTCAAAGGATAAAATCCTCTAGTATATATAGGTTAGAGGGGCGAGGAGGGGCTGACATCAAGGAGGGAAAGCCTCTCCTAGGTGCGAAGGAAGGGGAGGAGGAATCAGGAGCTCCTATTCAACGAATTTTGCGTCAAACAGCCATGCGGCGCATGCACAGACCGCGCGACTGGGCCGACCAATAGTGGGCGTTGTAGCGAGCGCTCCTGTTTATCCTACAGTAACACAGGTAACTTGAAAAAAGAAGAAGCACACAAAGTCATGTCTAGGATTCAAACTTCGGACCTCCATCTTGTGTGAGAGAGCAGCTAACCACAGGAGCTAACAAATGTTACAATAAAAATGGGAGCATGCTAGTATAAGAACTACTCCCTCTGTCCTGAGATGTAAGACGTTTTTTAGGCTTAGACTAAGTCTCAAAAACATCTTACATTTTGGGACGGAGGGAGTAGTTCCAAAGCAGATTCCGAACAGTTGTTTTGAATTTCTTCGAACTTAATTTGGAAATTTTGATTCTTTTTAAAACAAACAATGTTTGAAAATTTGATAATTAATTGAACAACTTGGACAAATTTTCAAATTTTCAAGAAATAAAATAAAAGCGTGAACATTTTTCAACAGAAAGCATTTTGAAATTCTAGAACATTTGACGAAAACATGAACATTTATTGAATTTTGAGAACAAAAATTTAAAAATGGGAACAATTTTTGAAAAGTGCAAACATTTTTCAAAATTCCCGAACATTTTTTAAAAACTCGAATATTTATTGAATTTTGAGACTCTTTTTGATAATGGGAATTATTTTTGAGTTGTTGAACGTTTTTTGAAAACACGAACATCATTTGAAAAGAGGGACAATTTTTTATATTCTGAACTTTTTTGTAAACATGAACATTTTTTGAATTTATGGGCAAATATTTTAAAACGGGAACTATTTTTTAAATCACGAACACATCTTGAATTTTTAGAACAAATTTCGAAATGTAGAATAATTCTGAAAATTCCAACAAAATTGAAACGCGAACAATTTTGAATACTTGACCAAAAATTTGGAAACCAGATTTTGTTTGAATTTGTGGCCAAGTTTTGAATATAAGAACGTTTTTTGAAATGCCGGTCATTATTTGAAAAGTTCTGATAAATTTGAACAAAAACATTCCAAACAATTTCTGAAAAATGGGAACATTTCTTGAAATTCCTGAACAATTTTATAAAAATGCAAACATTTTTTAATATATGAACATATTTTAAAAAAAAGACCATTTTCATAAAATTTGAACTTTTTTAAAAGCACGAACATTTCTTTAAGTTTTCAAACAATTTTCAAAACATGAGCTCTTTAATAAAGAAAAATAAACTTGAAAGATAAAAAGGAAAGAAAAAAAGAAAGAAACAAAAAAGGGAAAGAAAGAAGAAAAATAAACAGGAAAACCGGTTCCCAAAACCAGAAAAAACAGCTAGGAAATTCTAGAAGGTTTCGAGAACCAGAAAAAACGGCTGGAATCTAGAAGGTTCCCAAAAACGAAAAACTCTACAATGTGTTTCTGGCCCGGCCTAGGTCATCGCTCGATGTCACCTCTGTGCGAAGGGTCGACATTTTGACACAATATGCATCCAATAGGAAATTCCGGAGGAATCCCCCCCCCCCCCACACACACAGTCCAATTCGACCTCCCCACTTGGAAAAGTGGGGCAAGTGGGGAGCCTTTCCTATTGGGCCATCGTAGCCCATTATTCCTTCGACCACTTGGCCTTTTAAGGCTGGTTGATATTAAATTAAATATAAATGCCCTCTAACAATTACTAGAGAATATTATTATTAATTTAACACCTCCACAAACATTTTCCACCTATATATTATTTATCCGTAATACCGGGTATAGCTCGATAAACACTGAAACCCTGCCCGTGACTCCAAAACGCTTCCGATTCCTCTTGAAACTATTCTGAATATTAATGAAACAATTTCATAAATAAATCCTCGATATTCTGGTCCAACAAACATTTAGCAGATCGTGATTACCTTAAACTTGTGACCCCGTAGGTTCGATGAATCATAGACACGAATGAAACTCTTTCGCTCAATGACCGATAGTGGAACCGTGGACGTCCATGGATCCTTATGATTACACGAATGATATTCGAGTGAACCTTTGGTTATCATGTGATGTTCCCTTTACTATGTGATACTTTACAAACCCGAGGTGTGTTGGTATCCTCTTGAGTCATGCACATGCTCACCATACCGTTCTTCTTGTTACCGATTTTGTTCTTCTTTCTCGTTGAAGTGTCTCGGCATCCGCATGACATAGTCACCTGTGTCTGGCTAGACGATGATTGATGTCGTCACATCAAGAGGTCCCTAAGAATATCTCTTCATCGTCAGAGGAGTAAATCCCACTCTCGAGCTATCTAGTCCCTTGTCAAACTTTCCAATGACCTGTAAGTTGTCGTCATGATCACCGTGTTGTAGACGATGTTTGAGAAACCCCAAAGTCCACCATACGGTAGGAAGTGACTATGATATTCTCATGGTCTGAGGAGCTAAAATCACATGCTAACACTCTATGTTACAATAATTGATTTCAGACGATATTATCTCAAAGTATAACAAACAGGTTTGGGTTGATACAATATGATCATTTTTCTAACGCCATACTCTCAATGTTGTTTTAGGACTATCATTACACTTAACGTATCATAAGATCCAGAAAACATGATCACCAACAACACTTGAGTCAGTCTCAAAGACGAGACTAAGAACCTATTCTTTACTGTTTATTATTTCACACGTATATATGAGTTTTCCACGTAATCACATATTCCATGATTATAGTAGTTATAGCATGAAATATAAACTCTTAATTGTGAAAATGGGAATATAATAATACTATATTATTGCCTCTAAGACATATTTCCTATGTGGCCATGTCCTTTATTATTAATAATGTCTCCCACGTCCTATCTCCATTCCGTTGAGGCGAATAGCGTCGTTGGAGGATGTGTGCAGGTGTGTCTTCGTCAGATCTTGTGGGATTCGGTCGGTGCTGGTCTTTGGTGGATCTATTTGGACCCAGTTCATCTTTGTTTGTGTGGTTACAGGTTTGATCTTTCCGACCTGCAACTCACTTCATCGGCGATGGTTACTGCTGTAGTGCGCTGGTCCTTTGGGGCCTTAGCACGATGACTTCTCGACTGTTTACGACAAGGTTTGCCCAGCTTCGGTGAGGGAGGAGCGGTGATAGCGGCTCGCCTTTGACTCGCTTCAGTGTTTATAGTTGTCGCTAAGTGGTCCATGAAATTGATTGTAATTTTCATTACATGTACTATTCTTTGTACTGACATGATTGATAAATAAATTAGAAATTTCTTTCGCAAAAAAAGAGAGGCGGGTACCATGCACTTGAGGGAAGACATACCACGGTAGAGCTAGTTGGGTGTCGTATAGACTTTTCTTCAGGAAATGTTATATGGCGCACGTCAGATATAAGGGAGTTGTGAGCGAAAGCCATGTACACCGTTAGATGTCTACTACGAATCTTGATGCATAGTAAGGTGCCACGTCATTTTTCTGAAGTCGTTCGTTGTATGCTCGAACCCATCGAAGGGAGAGCACCACTCTCTTTAAGCAAACTCCAACACCCCCATCCAAATGGACGCGGATTTATTCATTTGGGTCGGTATGTCCGCCTTCTTTCGCGCCTGGGTTAACAATGAGCCTAACGTGCGGATGCGTTTTTGTCTGCAAGGCCGGAATGCGGTCTATTTTTGCTCTTTTTGCGTACACATAAAAAAACTCCCCCAAGTTCACGTAATTCAACCAAATTCAAATATCCCATAGTTTCACAACCAAATAATATCTCATAATTTACAAGCCAGATAAATTTAAATTTTCACAAATAAATTTAAAAGAAAAAAAAATAGCCGATACATCTATTGGTTGCCAACATGAGCCCACGTATGCTCAAACAAATCATTGTACAGTTGAATATGAGTTTCTCAATCATACATTTGATGATGAAATTCAGTAAACTGTGCAAACGTTGCCACTCCGTCATGTTCAGGCATAACATTTTCACCCTGACATTGAAACCCTTGGTCGTAGATTTGATCCGGAGTTCATCCTCTACGATCATGATATGCATGATCACACAATCAGTCATCATCTCCCACAACTTCTTGGTGCTCCAAGTTCCAGCAGGATATCGAATGATACCCCGTCAAGATTGAAGAACACCAAAGGCACGCTCCACATCCTTCCTAGAACTCTCTTGTGCTTGGGCAAATCTCTTCCTTTTCTCTCTTACAGTGTTGGAGATTGTATTCACAAGAGCAGTCCAATGAGGACAGATACCGTCAGCTAGATAGTACCATTTGTTGTAGTGGTGGCTATTGATCTCAACATTGATCTATGGGTTGTTGCCTTCAACAAGCCTTGCAAACACCAGAGAGCGATGAAGCGCGTTGGAGTCATTGTGAGAGTCGGCTATGCCGAAGAAATAGTGTCAAATCCAGAGATCTTGTGAAGCCACGGCCTCAAGTATGACAGTGTAAGCTTTCACATGGCCCGTGCCCCTGCCAAGCAGAAGGACAGTTCTTCCTTTCCAAGTGCATACGACCTATGCTACCAAGCATCCCTGAAAAGCCTCTACTGGCATTGGTCACCGACAACCGGGCTATATCCGCAACAGTTAGCTCTATATAGCTGTGACGCCCGAATAATTAGGCTACAGTGATCCCACGCTAATGGTGCCACGTCACCACGATTACTGCTGCTAAGCTATCGTTAGGACAAATCCGGTCCAAAATTCAAAATTCAAATTAATGATAACAATAAAAGTTTTTAAAAATTAAAACAAAAATGTTTGGATTGTACTAAATATTACAAAGGTAATTATGGTGCAACAAACCCATTTTTATAAAATGCGTAAGTAATTTAAAACGATTTAAAATAGAAAAGAAAATAAATAAAAAGATAAAAGATAAGACAGACAAAAACAAAAGGACCCCCCCCCCCTCACTGGGCTTCGGCCCAGCAGGCCGCCTAGCCGGCCCAGCCGGCCACCCCACTCCCCATAACCCCGTGGCGACCGAAACCCTAACCCACTCGCTCCCACT
>NC_041382.1:175274171-175282127 GCF_002162155.2 Triticum dicoccoides | reverse complement strand
TGGATCGACCGCTCGCCGGCGCCGCCCGAAGACCACCACGTAGCCCCGCCGGACTTCCCCACCGGCCTGCCTCCCCGTCGCGCGTCGTCGCCGTCTTCCTCCTCAACCCCCCGCTGCCTAGACCCCACCATCCCACGGTGAGCTCCTGTGCCGAGCGCGCCACCCCTCTGTCCCGTGTCCGCCCCGCCCTCAATGTGGCCCTCGCGCCCCCTGGGCGTGCTCCGACCGGCTCCGGTCGCGCCCATGGTCGCGCCCCCGCGCCCCCTCTCGTCCTCTCCCCGCACCCGTCGTCCGCCCGAGGCTACACCGTGGCCGCGCCTAGCACGCGCCCCTCCCCATGCGCGCCCACCGTGGCCGCCTTCCCCCGCTGCTACCCCCGGACGCCTCCACCGCCCCGTCCGCTTTCGCCCCTGCCCCGCTTGCGGTTCCCGCAGTGGCTGCCGCCGCTCGCCGTCCCACCTCCGCCCCTTGGTCACGGTCCGGCGAACGCTCGCCGCGCCCTGGGTCTCCCTTTGGGCGCCCACGCCCGAGCGCCCGCACCGCTGCCCGTTTACCCGGGCCACTATGGCCTCTAAGTCAATGACAAGGGGCCCCACGTCCCCAGAGAACGTGTCTGTTAAAAAAAGGGAGTTAAAAAATAATAATATAAAAAAATCAATATTAAATAATAAAAATAATTAATTAATTAATTAATTCTGATTAACTTAGCTAATTAAGATTAATTAATCTAATGACTAATTAACCTAATTAACTACTGTTAATTAGCTAACAGAGTATGACAGTGGGGCCCACCCCCTATTATTACTAATTAGGTTAATTAAAATGTTTAATTAAATATGTGTCACTGACCAGTGGGACCCACTGGTCGAGTTGACCAGTCAACTCTGTTGACTGCTGACATCAGCATGACATCATGCTGATGTCATTATTCCATTTTCGAATTAATTTAAATAACTAATTAAATTCTAGAAATTAATAAAATCTTTAGAAAATCATATCTTTTAATCCGTAACTCGGATTAAAATATTTTCAACATGAAAGTTGCTCAGAACGACGAGACGTATCCAGATAAGCAGTCCGTTCGTCCGCCGCACACCCCTAACCTATCGAACCCGCAACTTTCCCCCTCCGGCTCCTCTGCCCGAAAACATGAAACACCGGGGATATTTTCCCGGATGTTTTCCCCCCTTCACCGGTATCACCTACTACCGCGTTAGGGCACACCGAACACCGCGTATTGTCTTGTTACGCTTTGTGATGCCTTGATTTGCTCTGTTATTTATTGTGTTCCCTCTCCGTTACTTCTTTCCGATAGACCCCGAGACTGCCGGCGACCCCCAGTTCGACTACGGTGTTGGTGACTCGTCCTTCTTGCCAGAGCAACCAGGCAAGCCCCCCCTTTGATCACCAGATATCGCCTATTCTCTCTATACTGCTTGCATTAGAGTAGTGTAGCATGTTACTGTTCGGTTACTCCTATTCTGTTGCATAGCCTGTCATTGTTGCTACAGTCATTGATACCTTACCTGCAATCCTAAATACTTAGTATAGGATGCTAGTTTATCATCATTGGCCCTACATTCTTGTCAGTCTGCCTTGCTATACTATTGGGCCGTGATCACTCGGGAGGTGATGACGGGTATATACTATACATACATACTATACAGATGGTGACTAAAGTCGGGTCAGCTCGAAGAGTACCCGCGAGTGATTCACGGATTGGGGGGCTGAAAGGACCTTTGTCCCGACGGCCCTCTGTGTGGATCTTTGTGGCGGAGCGACAGGGCAGGTTGAGACCGCCTAGGAGAGAGGTGGGCCTGGCCCTGTTCGGCGTTCGCGGATACTTAACACACTTAACGAGATCTTGGTATTTGATCTGAGTTGGCTACGATCCTATACGCACTAACCATCTACGCGGGAGTAGTTATGGGTATCCCGACGTCGTGGTATCAGCCGAAGCACTTCAGACGTCAGCGATGGAGCGGCGCGCGCCGGATTGGACTGGAACGCCTACTAGGCTAGGTCTGCTTCCGGCCGCCCTCGCAACGTGCAGGTGTGCTATGGGCGATGGGCCCAGACCCCTGTGCGCTTAGGTTTAGACCGGCGTGCTGGCCTCTCTGTTTTGCCTAGGTGGGGCTGCGACGTGTTGATCTTCCGAGGCCGGGCATGACCCAGGAAAGTGTGTCCGGCCAAATGGGATCAAGCGTGTTGGATAAGTTGGTGCACCCCTGCAGGGAAGTTAATCTATTAAAATAGCCGTGATCTTCGGTAACAGGACGACTTGGAGTTGTACCTTGACCTTATGACAACTAGAACCAGATACTTAATAAAACACACCCTTCCAAGTGCCAGATACAACCGGTGGTCGCTCTCCCTTAGGGATACGAGGGAAGGATCGCCGGGTAGGATTATGCTATGCGATGCTTCTTGGAGTTGCTACTTGGAGTTGCTACTTGGAGTTGCTACTTGGAGATGCTACTTGGAGGACTTCAATCTACTCTCTTCTACATGCTGCGAGACGGAGGCTGCCAGAAGCGTAGTCTTCGATAGGACTGGCTATCCCCCCTCTTATTCTGGCATTCCGCAGTTCAGTCCACCGATATGGCCTCCTTACACATATACCCATGCATATGTAGTGTAGTTCCTTGCTTGCGAGTACTTTGGATGAGTACTCACGGTTGCTTTCTCCCCCCTTTTCCCCCCTTTCCTTTCTTTCTGGTTGTCGCAACCAGATGCTGGAGTCCAGGAGCCAGACGCCACCGTCGACGACGACTACTACACCGGAGGTGCCTACTACTACGTGCAGCCCGCTGACGACGGTCAGGAGTAGTTAGGAGGATCCCAGGCAGGAGGCCTGCGCCTCTTTCGATCTGTATCCCAGTTTGTGCTAGCCTTCTTAAGGCAAACTTGTTTAACTTATGTCTGTACTCAGATATTGTTGCTTCCGCTGACTCGTCTATGATCGAGCACTTGTATTCGAGCCCTCGAGGCCCCTGACTTGTATTATGATGCTTGTATGACTTATTTATGTTTTAGAGTTGTGTTGTGATATCTTCCCGTGAGTCCCTGATCTTGATCGTACACATTTGCGTGCATGATTAGTGTACGATTGAATCGGGGGTGTCACAAGTTGGTATCAGAGCCGACTGCCTGTAGGAATCCCCCCTTCCCAACTCATTGGCCGAAGTCGAGTCTAGACATTACAAAACTTTTACTAACATGGCTGTGTGCCTTACATGCCCACGTCGCCATTGGGTGGTACTAGGATCTTTTACTCCTCGACCTTTACTCTGGGATTCTGAACTCTCTTCTATTCGGGTTAATTGATTTTACTAACTCCGACTCTAGGTTCTCGTAATTACTTCCTCCCGGAGAGCCCCTTATTACGGACGATCGTCTGCTGCACGTGAAGACCCCCTGAAGATACTCTCCGCTATTAACCCGAGAACTTGTGTTCATCGCGTTTGCAATTCCCTTCCACCATCAACCCTTATGGATAACTACTTGCAGTTGTTATTCTTTCATTCATCCCCAGTTTGTCTTGTTATGACAAGATACTCCGAAACACTCGTCGTTCTTTCGACAATCCTTGAGCTTACTGCCTTGCTGTTCTATGTCAACTGAATGCCCAAACGGATAATTCCTCGCACTTGCCGAGTATCCGTTCATCCAAAGTTGTTCATGTGTTACACAAAAGTCTTCGAAATACCACCCGATATTCCGAAAATCCTCAGCAACCTATTGCTCTGGAATTTCTTGTTTGCTTTCATTATGATTAATCCCATAAGTATAGAAATCTTATTGACATTCCTTGTCATTATCATTTTGAGTCTGTTGACTCAATATGTTGCGAATACACGCAATCATCATTGCTCCTTACAAATTACCTTTCCGGCTGAGCTTCCATTCTTCTAACTGGAATTGGTTCTCGACCAATCCAATTGTCGTTGATTGTACCCTAAGGCTATTCAACTTATCCATCCCTAATCAGAGCATTGCTTCTGATCCCTTGATTTGGAAATCATAATTCCTTTGCATTTGACAATTGAGTTAGCCAGTTGTTTCTATAATTTGATCTCCTTGCATTCTTCTTCCTCTAGTTGAGTACCGATGCTCACGTCAGATCCCTTGTGGACCACCAGATCCTTTGTTGGATTTTATCTGACAACGCCCTTCATATTCAATAACCTTGTGAGCCTTTCCTCTGATACATAATGCCTTTGGTAAATTGTATCCTCTGCTTCTCAACCATGCTCTGCCTTCGAGCTTGAGTTAATTATTTCTAAAGATTCTGGTATATGATTCTAAGATGCCCCGATGGATTGAACCTATGCCTTCCTTAGTATGTGTGAACTCGAAAGTTTTCACGAGTCATACTCTTCTGGTGCTTCACCAGATAAAATTTCAACACTGCAACTTCATCGAACGTGAGAAGTGAATGAAAGGTTATGCATTGGAGAAGTGGGAGTCGACCTTGAACTTGTGTTCATGCCCATGGACACGATGTAGATCTTATCATTAAAGCTTCTCTTAAATGAATTATTCCTTTGGTATAAGTTCATCTTATATCTAGGATCTGGCCTTTTGCAATCGTGGTCCCGACCATGATTGTTCTTCTTTGATCTCATTTCTCGGACAAGTTAAAACAATTGTCTTCTATGGATCAATACACCAGTCCAACCTTTACTTTGATCTTGTGTCGAGTATTACCCCCCTGGTATCTCGAGATTATCATGGAACTGCATAACTTTTTATGAGTTCTTCATCAAGTGCTACCTTCCCACTGATTCCAATTTTTCGCGGGCTTTGAGTTATTAAACACTCAAAGACACCGATAACTGAACCGAGTCCGCACTACGGTTCAACAACTCTTCAGTAAGCTTCTATAAGTACGAGTTTGTACCCGATCACGCCATTCCTAGCCTGTTTGGCTATATCATTGTCGTGATGATTTTAACTGTGCTACCCGGTCCTTCTTCACGGAGCACAATTTTCGACGATGAACTAACCTTACGTCGATCCTCATCGTCATATCATTTCGCCTTGAACAACAAGCTTGGTTTCGAGTTTGTGTCGTACCCTTGGTTCCAATAACCTTTCACTTCATCATTACTTTGACTTGTTGACGTCACCGATCGATTACATCTTCATGAACTCTCGCGACAAAGGTGTCGTGATCATCAACATTCTGAGCTCATCCAGGATATCAATTGAATTCATGATGAGAAATACCATCCTTGCCCTTGATGAATTGTATTATCATCGACCACTTTATTGCCTTCCCACCAACACAAGCTTGTTCATGTTTGGTGTTATACCTTGAGTTCCTTGCTATCCAGCAATTGTTCTTCTTTACCTTGGAGTTTTACCATCCTTTATGTCAAGAATATTCTGAGATTTGTTCCACCTCTTGAGAATTCTTGACATAGAAATACTTCTCACCATCACCATCCTTTCTTGGTCCCCGTATTGATTCTAACCAGAATACCGACAATTGAACTATGATGTGTGAATTCAAAACTTCTAGCAACCCTATTGCTTTGGAGTGAATGGTTGAGTTTCATTCCAATTCTTTTGTTCGTCAAATCACCATTCTAACATTGATCGTGCAAACCCGGCCCATATCTCGGGCGCACCTTTCAAGCAACGTTTAATGGTGTATGTCTTTCCTCGGGCATACAACATTATATCATTTGAATTGACAAGTGTCATCTTCTTGTTCACCTTATTGTGGAAAGCCATCCATTTGGAATTCTCGATGAGTTGTCGCTGAGCCCATCAGCCACCTTCTCATCCCCTCTTTGGTTTAAGGATGGATTGTTGCTTCAAGAACCCGCTCCCGTAGTTCATTTCCTGAGAATCTTGAAATGTCACTTCGTCTATTTGAGTGGCACCTTTTCTTCTCGGACATCCTGAGTCTGAGGTATCATGACACCAATCGGATCTGAATCTCGGTCAGATATGATGGTTGGGACAACTTTCCAAGAGTTATGATATTGGTCCTTTGATGAACCGGTAACTTGATGTCATGCCTAGCACCCCCCCCCCCCGGGTGGAGGACCGATCATTATAAATTCTTTTGCAAGGATAACCATTCTTCCTTGAGGAAATTGTAAGACTTATTCTATAAGTTATTCCTGATGAATCCTTTGTGTATCCGAAGTATGACCTTTACATGAAGACCATGTCAATGCTATCTCGAAGCATGTCTGTGGTACTCCGATTTTCAATAAGAACATTTGAAGCCCAATGCTAAATGTTTCCTGCTCAATTATCCAAACACCGATGTATGGGTAATGTCATGAAAATTCTCTCCCCTACCTAAAGAGTTTTCTACATTATATCCTGTCATGGATATCATGCTCTGCTAATCCTTGGGAAGGATATACCCCTGAAATATGTGTTTAAACACATTTTCCTTTTCATTGTTCTGGTTAAATCTGATAATCATATCTTCCTTTCCATTGTTTGGTTTAACCTTTCTTGTGATCTATGAGATCTAAGCAGTAATATTCTCCTGCTTTTGTAAACACCTCGGTGTACAATTCTGTCAGAAAGACCCTGTTATTTTGGTGATGACACTCCGGTAACCACCGATGGACGAGAACTTTGCCTATTGGTCCGCCTCGTTCAATGAGCAGGAAGATGGTTCTCTTCGTCCCTCGCCCTTGGTACCGACGTTGTTACCGACATAACTGACAGGTCATTCTCTGGCATGCCTTGCTATCATAGCCGTGCAAGATGTCACCGCTCTTTCAACGTTTAACCCACATGGTGGGCCCATAACCCACAGTTCCACATGATCGAAACCTGACTCTCCTGTACACCACCTGCTCTCAAGGTTGTTCCTCGCACGTGACCTTGTGTGTAATTCATGAGCCACCTTCCTAGTGCTCTATTCTCGTATAAGGCGCTATACTTACTCTCGCTGCTCTGAATCCCTTCTCGCTCTGGTTCAGACTTTGAGCAGCTATCTATCCGCTTGGACCCTCTCATTGTACCTTCGTACCTTACTCTCGATGTATTTTATTTGTTCAAAATGAGAGATAATCTTATGCTCATTCATGGGTTAACCCCAGAATGTTTCCCTCATAAGCATTCTGATGTAGCCGAGCTGCCCCTTACCTATTCGTTAGTACGTTGGAGTTCCCCAAAGAGAAAAAGAGGATGACTTCATCATGATGACCTGAAGCCGAGCTCTGAAGACATCAACGTTATGGATCGACCTCTTTGAGAAGAGCAACAAAGTCCGAGAAGACTCGTTAGAATTTCGAAACCAAATCCGTTCCCGCTTACTCCCCCTCTTAAATCTCGGGACGAGATTTCTTGTAGTGGAGGAGAATTGTGACGCCCGGATAATTAGGCTACAGTGATCCCACGCTAATGGTGCCACGTCACCACGATTACTGCTGCTAAGCTATCGTTAGGACAAATCCGGTCCAAAATTCAAAATTCAAATTAACGATAACAATAAAAGTTTTCAAAAATTAAAACAAAAATGTTTGGATTGTACTAAATATTACAAAGGTAATTATGGTGCAACAAACCCATTTTTATAAAATGCGTAAGTAATTTAAAACGATTTAAAATAGAAAAGAAAATAAATAAAAAGATAAAAGATAAGACAGACAAAAACAAAAGGACCCCCCCCTCACTGGGCTTCGGCCCAGCAGGCCGCCTAGCCGGCCCAGCCGGCCACCCCACTCCCCATAACCCCGTGGCGACCAAAACCCTAACCCACTCGCTCCCACTCCCTCCCCACATCGCCACTCCCTCTCCCCCTCCCGATCCGATCTGGATCGGGGATGAAACCCCACTCCCCCTCTCGCTCCCGATCCCCCGCGATCCAGAACTGGATCGGGCCGAACCCCGACGCCGGAGCCTGCTCGCCGGCCCCCGCCCTCGGCATCGCACCCCGTGCCCTCTCCCTCGACGGCGCCCCTCGCCGCGCTGGCG
>NC_041382.1:175273796-175274156 GCF_002162155.2 Triticum dicoccoides | reverse complement strand
CCCACATCGCCACTCCCTCTCCCCCTCCCGATCCGATCTGGATCGGGGATGAAACCCCACTCCCCCTCTCGCTCCCCATCCCCCGCGATCTAGAACTGGATCGGGCCAAACCCCGACGCCGGAGCCTGCTCGCCGGCCCCCGCCCTCGGCATCGCACCCCGTGCCCTCTCCCTCGACGGCGCCCCTCGCCGCGCTGGCGGCGACCATGACCCCGCCGCCTGGATCGACCGCTCGCCGGCGCCGCCCGAAGACCACCACGTAGCCCCGCCGGACTTCCCCACCGGCCTGCCTCCCCGTCGCGCGTCGTCGCCGTCTTCCTCCTCAACCCCCCGCTGCCTAGACCCCACCATCCCACGGTGA
>NC_041382.1:175263159-175273333 GCF_002162155.2 Triticum dicoccoides | reverse complement strand
GTCCGCCCCGCCCTCAATGTGGCCCTTGCGCCCCCTGGCCGTGCTCCGACCGGCTCCGGCCGCGCCCATGGCCGCGCCCCCGCGCCCCCTCTCGTCCTCTCCCCGCACCCGTCGTCCGCCCGAGGCTACACCGTGGCCGCGCCTAGCACGCGCCCTTCCCCATGCGCGCCCACCGTGGCCGCCTTCCCCCGCTGCTACCCCCGGACGCCTCCACCGCCCCGTCCGCTTTCGCCCCTGCCCCGCTTGCGGTTCCCGCAGTGGCTGCCGCCGCTTGCCGTCCCACCTCCGCCCCTTGGTCACGGTCCGGCGAACGCTCGCCGCGCCCTGGGTCTCCCTTCGGGCGCACACGCCCGAGCGCCCGCACCGCTGCCCGTTTACCCGGGCCACTATGGCCTCTAAGTCAATGACAAGGGGCCCCACGTCCCGAGAGAACGTGTCTGTTAAAAAAGGGAGTTAAAAAAATAATAAGATAAAAAATCAATATTAAATAATAAAAATAATTAATTAATTAATTAATTAACTTAATTAATTCTGATTAACTTAGCTAATTAAGATTAATTAATCTAATGACTAATCAACCTAATTAACTACTGTTAATTAGCTAACAGAGTATGACAGTGGGGCCCACCCCCTATTATTACTAATTAGGTTAATTAAAATGTTTAATTAAATATGTGTCACTGACCAGTGGGACCCACTGGTCGAGTTGACCAGTCAACTCTGTTGACTGCTGACATCAGCATGACATCATGCTGATGTCATTATTCCATTTTCGAATTAATTTAAATAACTAATTAAATTCCAGAAATTAATAAAATCTTTAGAAAATCATATCTTTTAATCCGTAACTCGGATTATATTTTCAACATGAAAGTTGCTCAGAACGACGAGACGTATCCGGATAAGCAGTCCGTTCGTCCGCCGCACACCCCTAACCTATCGAACCCGCAACTTTCCCCCTCCGGCTCCTCTGCCCGAAAACATGAAACACCGGGGATATTTTCCCGGATGTTTTCCCCCCTTCACCGGTATCACCTACTACCGCGTTAGGGCACACCGAACACCACGTATTGTCTTGTTACGCTTTGTGATGCCTTGATTTGCTCTGTTATTTATTGTGTTCCCTCTCCGTTACTTCTTTCCGATAGACCCCGAGACTGCCGGCGACCCCCAGTTCGACTACGGTGTTGGTGACTCGTCCTTCTTGCCAGAGCAACCAGGCAAGCCCCCCCTTTGATCACCAGATATCGCCTATTCTCTCTATACTGCTTGCATTAGAGTAGTGTAGCATGTTACTGTTCGGTTACTCCTATTCTGTTGCATAGCCTGTCATTGTTGCTACAGTCATTGATACCTTACCTGCAATCCTAAATACTTAGTATAGGATGCTAATTTATCATCATTGGCTCTACATTCTTGTCAGTCTGCCTTGCTATACTATTGGGCCGTGATCACTCGGGAGGTGATCACGGGTATATACTATACATACATACTATACAGATGGTGACTAAAGTCGGGTCAGCTCGAAGAGTACCCGCGAGTGATTCACGGATTGGGGGGCTGAAAGGACCTTTGTCCCGACGGCCCTCTGTGTGGATCTTTGTGGCGGAGCGACAGGGCAGGTTGAGACCGCCTAGGAGAGAGGTGGGCCTGGCCCTGTTCGGCATTCGCGGATACTTAACACACTTAACGAGATCTTGGTATTTGATCTGAGTTGGCTACGAGCCTATACGCACTAACCATCTACGCGGGAGTAGTTATGGGTATCCCGACGTCGTGGTATCAGCCGAAGCACTTCAGACGTCAGCGACGGAGCGACGCGCGCCGGATTGGACTGGAACGCCTACTAGGCTAGGTCTGCTTCCGGCCGCCCTCGCAACGTGCAGGTGTGCTATGGGCGATGGGCCCAGACCCCTGTGCGCTTAGGTTTAGACCGGCGTGCTGGCCTCTCTGTTTTGCCTAGGTGGGGCTGCGACGTGTTGATCTTCCGAGGCCGGGCATGACCCAGGAAAGTGTGTCTGGCCAAATGGGATCAAGCGTGTTGGGTAAGTTGGTGCACCCCTGCAGGGAAGTTAATCTATTCGAATAGCCGTGATCTTCGGTAACAGGACGACTTGGAGTTGTACCTTGACCTTATGACAACTAGAACCGGATACTTAATAAAACACACCCTTCCAAGTGCCAGATACAACCGGTGGTCGCTCTCCCTCAGGGATACGAGGGGAGGATCGCCGGGTAGGATTATGCTATGCGATGCTTCTTGGAGTTGCTACTTGGAGTTGCTACTTGGAGTTGCTACTTGGAGATGCTACTTGGAGGACTTCAATCTACTCTCTTCTACATGCTGCGAGACGGAGGCTGCCAGAAGCGTAGTCTTTGATAGGACTAGCTATCCCCCCTCTTATTCTGGCATTCCGCAGTTCAGTCCACCGATATGGCCTCCTTACACATATACCCATGCATATGTAGTGTAGTTCCTTGCTTGCGAGTACTTTGGATGAGTACTCACGGTTGCTTTCTCCCCCCTTTTCCCCCCTTTCCTTTCTTTCTGGTTGTCGCAACCAGATGCTGGAGTCCAGGAGCCAGACGCCACCGTCGACGACGACTACTACACCGGAGGTGCCTACTACTACGTGCAGCCTGCTGACGACGGCCAGGAGTAGTTAGGAGGATCCCAGGCAGGAGGCCTGCGCCTCTTTCGATCTGTATCCCAGTTTGTGCTAGCCTTCTTAAGGCAAACTTGTTTAACTTATGTCTGTACTCAGATATTGTTGCTTCCGCTGACTCGTCTATGATCGAGCACTTGTATTCGAGCCCTCGAGGCCCCTGGCTTGTATTATGATGCTTGTATGACTTATTTATGTTTTAGAGTTGTGTTGTGATATCTTCCCGTGAGTCCCTGATCTTGATCGTACACATTTGCGTGCATGATTAGT
This sequence comes from Triticum dicoccoides, assembly GCF_002162155.2. Taxonomy (NCBI): domain Eukaryota; kingdom Viridiplantae; phylum Streptophyta; class Magnoliopsida; order Poales; family Poaceae; genus Triticum; species Triticum dicoccoides. Next base: position 175,270,397 of record NC_041382.1, on the reverse strand, counting down.
GTACGATTGAATCGGGGGCGTCACAATAGCCTTGCAGAACTTATACATGGAGTCTAGGCACGTGGACTCGCTCATTCACATATACTCATGAATGAGATCACCGGGTGCCCCGTATGCAACCATCCGCATAGCTGTAGTGCATCTACGATAAGAGGAGAAGCCAATTTTTTTCAGGGCATCCTTCTTGCTCTTGAAATAGTTATCGTACGCCAGCCCCTCCCGGATATGGTTGAACACATGTCTAGCCATCCAAAAGTGGCGTCGAAATAGGTTGTGTTTGAAGAGCCGTTTAGGAGACTCGAAATAGTCCTGCCGGAGTAGGCAATGGCCGCTCTCTCTGTTGCGATTCAACGCCAGAGTATGCCCCGGGATCTAGCCCCTATACATCGGCCACTGCCAACTAATGTGGCCATGTACGACCAAAGCAACAACCACAATATCCTCATCATCGGATGACGAATCATCCGAATTGCAAATGAAATTATTGAAAAAGTAATCGTCACTAGAGTCCATTTGTACCTTGCGGGCGAACCGTCGAACACCTTGCGGACGTGGTGGAAGAAGCTGGCTGGTGAAGAGCCTCGCACCTCTCCGAGACCAGGTAGCAGGAATGTCAGCGTGGAGGCGAACATGGCGGCGTCTGGCGAGCGAGGTACGCGCAAGGCATTGCGGCGAGTGGTGGAGGCGAGGGGGTGCCGTCGATGTTGGAGTGTTGCGACGGCGGCGAAAACAGTGCACCGACGCCGTAGTAATGGGTTTATCGAAGGGTGGTGTGCTGCTGGTGGAGGTATCTGGGTGCGGGTGGCTGGCCCGACACCAGAATTGGGTGCTGGCGGTGGCGGCTGGCGGTCGAGGGAGAAAGGGGAAATGGGCACTGTGCCACCGACTCGCGGGCCAGGGGAGGATAAGGGTGGACGTCGCGCGCGTCTGCTACATGTCCACGCCAACGCAAACACGGCCTAAATTTAGATCTGAAATGAATCTGTGCGTTTGGGTCGGCACGTTGTGCCATATTTGTGTCCGTTTGTATCCAAATGGACCCCCGCGGACAATTTGGGTATCTCCCCCACTGCTCTCCGTCTCTACCCCAATGCTATCATTCCCCATCAAATCCACTCACCGCGGGCCGAGCTGGCGATCCCGGTGGTGCGGCGGTCGCCGAGGAATCTAACCCCGCCCCCTCCTTAGCCGGAGAGGCGGAGCAGCTGCCGTCCACGGAGGAGGCACTGCCGCAGCGGTGGCTCGCGTATGCGATGAGCCGTTGGGCCAGTCCGGCATGATTGGCGCGACGCGGCGGTGCCACACGACGAGCAAGCCACCACCTCGGCGACCTCTCCGAGCGGGCCGCCGACCAGGATCCGTGACAAAGAGGGCGTCGACGGACAGGGCGATTACGGAGGGGGAGGCGGGGGCCTCCCGATCGCCATCAGGGCCGCGCGCCTCTTGGCGGCTCCGGTCAGTCGGTGCGCGTGGGAGGAGCACCCGCGACTCGCGTCGGTTGCGCCAAGAAGAGCACCGGGGTGGCCCGCCGCGTCTGCACATGAGGAGCACAGTGGTTGCCGCTCCTTCAGCGCGCGTGGTGGAGAACTAGCGGCTCGCGTCGGACGTGCGAGGAGGAGCACCGGCGTGTCTTCATCGCCGTCGTTGTTGTCCCTGTGTTTGTTGGGGTGGTGCCGGTGCGCGTCGTGAGGATCCAATCCCTGTGTTTGTTTCAGTACTTCGTTTTGGGGGAGATTATTTCTTCATTCCACATCTATGTGGATGTCTAGCCCATCCGATGAAATGCCATGGTTACTTTTCAGGTTCATTTTTTTTTCGCGTAACTTTTCAGGTTCATTTTGTCATGAACTTTGTATCAATTTTGTCCGAATTTGCCCTATGGACATAGCGCATAATTTTCTGAAACTGCCATGTGTTTGAGCATCGTGTGACAAGCTATGGGTGTGTGGCAACTATAACGACTAAGCTAGGGGGTGTTACTTTCAGGTTCCTTTTCCATGTCTTATATGAGTCTTCTTTTTTTTTTTCTGATTTTGCCATATGAACATAGCACATATTTCTTAATTTGCCGTGTTTTGAGCATCGTCCTAAATTAGGGTGTCGCCATGATGTGTTCTTCGAGCATCATGGCAAAGTAGTTTATTTTGCATTAATAGCATTTTCACGTGCATTTTCCACATGTCTGAACATTTTTGTAAAATTATATCAGGACATTTTTGGTATATGATGCATGACATTTTTATTGAACATAAGATGACATCAATAAAAATACCATGCAATATACAACACTTTTTGCCATGGCATAATAAAAATGCCATCTGGAAAACAAATAAAAATGACATAGTTACCATGCTATACTATTAATACTGGTAGTACTAAAATAGCGGGGAGCGACCTTTTGGTGGACAGGGGCACTGGCTCCTGTCTTTTCAAATGATTCAAAAGTCATATTTCCAAGTTTATTTTTTTTAACTGTGAAATACATATTCACGGCGGATCTGTGAAATTTTGTTCAAAAATATTATGAGTTGCAAGCTGCACGCACAAAATATCCCGACCCAACAATAAAAAAATGGCCAATTTTCATTTACGTATTTGCTTTTTTTGTCTACGCCATGTATGAAAGTATATTGTCATCAAAATTTTCTTGAACGTTTTATATGTCTATGTGTGTACGTACAATTTTCTTTGATTTCTTGTGCGCTGTGGAAATATGCTTTCCCTAAAGTCCACCAATGCACCCGTCCAACGAAAAGGCATTTTCGTAAAACAGCCATGCTATACTACTAATAGTATTTTCGTAAAACAGCCATGCTATACTACTAATAGTATTTTCGTAAAACAGCCATGCTATACTACTAATAGTTGCCACGTAAGGTGATATAAAAATACCCATCAAAACACTGGTATTTTTGGTAAGATTGTATCATGGCAATTTTTTTGTATGATGCATGACATTCATGATTGAACTCCATGGTATTTTTTGTTTGCATTTAAGGGAAAATGTAAATTTTCTACTTTCATGACATGCAAATTCATAACTTTTTTATTGTATTCTTTAGAGCATGGCATTTCGTAGAGAATATTTTTTCCGCTAATCTTGCCATGTGCAATTTTAATATAGGTACCTTAGCATTTTTAGTTTTTATGTCATGACATTTATACTAATTAGAACATGACAGCTTCAAAGTAGGTAGCATGGCATTTTTTATTATTTAGTCCATGGCAATTTTTTATAATTAGACTCTGGTAAAGAAAAATAGCTACATGGCAATTTTTAGTAATTATACAATAGCATTTTTATAAGTAGATCATGGTTTATTCAACTTACGTAGCATGACAATTTTATTTCTATAGAGCATGGCATTTTTAATAATTAGACCATGGCTTTTTATTAAGTAGACCATGGTAGTTTTAATTTAGTTAGCATGACATCATGGCCATTTTTTATATATGTGGCAATTTTTTGGACTTGTGATTAACTTTTTTCCAACAAGTCCTTTTTTCCTATGTCAATTTTGTAGCATTGTTCTTGACATTTGTCCCAATGGTATTTTTATGTCTATTCCTAGAGCTAGCATGTCTCCATTAGTTTTTTTTGCGGGATGTCACCGTTAGATGTTTTTGTGATAAAAAAATTACTCCATCCGTCCCATAATATAAGAACTTTTTCCAAGCTATGTTAGCTTGAAAAACGCTTTTATATTGGGGTATTGAGGGATTACATGGCAATTTTAGTAATTAGACAATGACATCTTTATTAAGTAGACCACGACATATTCAACTTAGGTAGCATGGCATTTTTATTTCTATAGAGCATGGCATTTTTGACATTTAGACCGTGGTATTTTTATTAAGTAGACCATTGTAGTTTTAATTTGGTATTTTTGGTATATGATTGTGCGTGTTTTGGTAAGTGCGGTTGATTTGGTATATTTGGTATGTGTGGATGCACTATATTTAGTAAGTCCAACCGCATGATTGAGATGTGTATGGGTGTTAATGACGGACCATCATCCACTAACTCTCCTTTAATAGTAGAGACAATAAAGATTTATTGAAGCCAAACTAATATAAACGCTAAATGGTGATAAAACACAAAGTTCACCGGAGATCTGCACAGAAAAATCAGCACATTTTCTGTACACGAGTCGAAATTGGCCATTGACGGGAGTACTGTTGACCACCGGACAAGCTGGACGATACTCGGTTCCGAAGTCACACAGTAAAAGCAGTTACTACCACAAAGCGGCAGGTTAACCGCGTCAGATCATGCGGCATAACCGCGCGTATAACCAGGAGATTCTTCTTCCCCAAGTAAAAAAAAAGCCAGGAGATTCTCCACGAGCACGAAGCACGCGTGGTCGCGGTGCACCATGGGCTGTCGTGCACCACAGCCACGGGCGAGAGAAAAAGGGCGCGCGGTGCGGATGTGGCGGGGCCCGCGCCGAGGATAAGCACCCTTTTTTTCCGTGATGACAAGCACGAACAACGAGCGAGGGATAGAGAAAGAGCACGGGGGCCCGCGGCGCGTACTTTTGCCAGTGACATGCGGGCCCGGCAACCGTGCTGGCGCGGGCCCCGCGCGTCAGTTTCCTCCCTTCTCTCTCGGGCTTTCCGTCCGCGGTGGGGCCTGGTGCGGTTCGGGGGCGGGAAAAGCGTGTGGGCGGCGGGGACCACACGCCGCTCACGTGAGCCCCGGATCTTGCTGGGCAAGCCGAGCCGGGCCGAGCACGTGGCCGCCGGATCCTCTGCGGCAGCGCCGCGTAGGGTTGTTGATGCTGCTGCCGCCGCTAGGCTGGTCCGTCCAACTGCACCGCACCTGGTCCACGGCCCCCGGCCAGTGACCTGCGTGGTGGGGCCCGCCCGGACCGGACGCCCGTGCGATGCCCCTTCCAGATTCCCGCGAGAAGTCTACGTCGACTACGTGTGAATCGCGTAGGCGATGAGATATATACCACGGGGTAGTACGCAGGAGTACTTCTGTACGAACATGGAAATGACTGTCGCCGAGCCGAGCAGTGGGCTGAGAGACGTATGTAAATCCACTTGTATGGAGAATGGTACACCTATGAACAGTACGCTGTTCATAGGTAAGCATGCCGCGTCGATCTCACTTTTGCCGAGGTTGGCAATGGCATGGCAGGTCGCTTGTCACTTCACGGTGGAAAACCACTTGTATGGAGTATGTGTCAATGTCATGGTCACCGTGCTTTTCGTACCAATAATGCATAGATGACACGGAATTATCCCGGGCTCAGCAGCCCTCTTTATTTAATTTATTACTAATAAATTATAAAAAAATCAACCAGGAAGAGTTATTTAAGCAGCAGGTCAAGATCCAAAACTTCACAATGCAGCAAGCAGCGGCAGCCTGGAAAAGCCAAAACAGTCGGCATAGAAAGGAGACGAACGCAAGCAAGCAATGTACAATAGTACGGCCGGCACGGATAGATAGATAGATAAGCATGATGTGTTCCCGTCCGTCCTTGTTGAACGATTCCGAGCATGAATGACATGGACGGAACCGCACCACGCAGGCTCTGTCCAAGCATATACAGATACAGACCCTGCGTCACGGTCGACCTCGAACGGCGCGCCCTGGCTCGAACTCTGCGACGACCAATCCCGCTCCATGCCGGCCAGCCAGACGCCGCGCCGGTTCACATCTCATCAAAGTCCTCGCGTCATCATGCTAGTACTCCGCCGAGGCCGACGAAGCAGCAGTGGGTACCCCGCCCTGCCCTGCCAGCAGCAGCAAAATATCGAATCAGAGTACTTGCCCAGCAGCAAAATCCCAACACACAAAGAGAGAGAGGTAGGGGGAAATCCAGACGGTCGCCGCATTGCATTGCGTCGCGCTCCGGCTCAGGCCCTGGCACGCTGGCCCCCTCTCCCCGTTGACCCGCGGGAGGCTCTCGCCAGAGCTCAGGCATGACGCCAGGGCAGTCGCAGAGCCCCAAGGCCAAGCACCGAATGAACCGCGAGGCGAGCGACACCAACGTATACCTCACACTCGAACAGCGAGCACCAAGGCACCCCGCCAGCCCGCCTCCTCTCGCGGCCACCGTCTCCGACTCGGCTCGCCGGCGAAATCTCGCGTGTCGCCACCTTGTTCCACACCGGCAGCAGCCTTCCAATCCGGGAGACGAGACGACCAGCCGGGCGGCGAGGAGCAGAGGACCTACCTGGGCTCCATGGAGATCGAGAGGGGCGCGCGCGCGCCTTTGCGCTCGCCACCGCGGTGGGTTTTATAATGCCGCTCCTGTTGCTATCAGCTCCCACCGATCTATCCGTATAAAAAACGATCTCTGCACTGTGCGCGTACAGTAGGAGTACTATTTAAAGGGGTCGATGGGCTCGCACAGCCAGGTCAATTGTATACTCCGTGGTGTGGCGGAGTATTTTAAGGCTTGCGGATCGTGTGGGCGCACCACCACCCGCTGGACTTTCTCCAGTGACGACCTTTGAACGCCACCAAAGGTGCTTGGACCTTTTCAATCGATTAATCTAATTTTGGAGCGAGTACTACCTAAGCATGAATTTTCTATCTTGGTAGAATTGGATGCATATGCACGATGATGGTGATTAGTTGTAGGAGCTAGTCACTAGCCCTCTGCAAAATATTGTTAATTTCCTGTCCAACGGTATAAAAACATCTATCTTTCCAGAATACACATACTTTCTATTTCATTTGGCTCATGGGAAGCACTTGCAAATTTGCTAATATAACTATCCATGTAAACTTTATGTCAAATCACCATCACCTGTATTGTCAAAGTTGCATCCATTGGGATCATTTATTACTTTTCCTATCAACGTGTCAATACCCTGATTTTGAGAGTGTGTGTGTGTGGAGGAAGCACGCGAAAATAAGTTTGTTAAAATATTTCTATAACACTTCTTCTTCGGTACAACCCCCGAAAACATCAACGGTCCAGATCGTCCTATACCCCTTCGCCTGAAAACTTAAAAAAGGGTAGGATGGTCTTTGCCCCTGCCCCTCCCCAGTCCCGGCCCCGCGACGTACCCGCGCGGCCCGTCGACGTACGTACGTCTACGCATTTTCTTTTTACTGTGGCGACGTACGTTTTTTTACCGCGTCGGTGGTCAAACCACGCGTCGCTCGCTGAAAGCGCGTCGTGGCGCGTGAACTGCGGCCCGCCGCCCCGTCCCGTCCCGTCCGTCCCCTCGCCTGCCGCCCCGTCCCCTCGTCTGCCGCGCCGCCGCCCTCGACT
>NC_041382.1:175260721-175261471 GCF_002162155.2 Triticum dicoccoides | reverse complement strand
ACAAATAAAGAAAAAAAATTAAAAAGTTGAGATATTTTAATTCATTAACATTTTCTGAAATATTATTTAATTCATTAACATTTATGAATCAGAGAATATTTTTAAATTCATTAACATATATGAATGAGTACAAGAATTTTTAAATTCATTTACATTTTCTGAAATATTTTTAAATTATTTAAATTTATGAACCAGAGAAAATTTATAATTCATTAATATTTATGAATCCGAGAATTTTTGAATTCATTAACATTTTCTGAAATAGTTTTAAATTCATTAAAATATATGAATGAATACAAGAATTTTTAAATTCATTTACATTTTCCGAAATGTTTTTAAATTATTTAAATTTATGAACCAGAGAATATTTATAATTCAGTAATATTTATGAATCCGAGAATTTTTGAATTCATTAACATTTTCTGAAGCGTTAATTGGGCACGTTTGGCGGATGCAAAGCGTAGAGGTGTGACCGAGGGTCCCCTCCGGCCATACCGAAACCACCCCCTTCCACAACAAGTACCTGAGCGGTTTGACGGATTGCACCCAACTTCTGGGAGCGCGTGTGGGGCCCCACCCGGGCACCCCACGGCCAAAATGAACGAAATCCGACAACGAACGCACGTTGTGTCACGTCCGGGCAGTATTTTCTGGGTTTTCTGCCTGGAAAATGGTAGAAAATGCATACGGACTCGAAACGGGATAATTTTTTGCGTGCGTGCCCTGCTAGGCCACAATAGCACGTGGAAA
>NC_041382.1:175258240-175259703 GCF_002162155.2 Triticum dicoccoides | reverse complement strand
ACTGCCGTCGCATTGATAGCCCGACGCCCCGACCGCCCGCTGCCCCCGCCGTCTGCCTATAAATCTCACCCCCCGTCCGCCCGTCGCCGCAAACACCGCTCCCCGCCCGACGACGCAAAGACCGCTCCTCTCCCGTCTCCACCTCCCAAAATCCCGCCGGCGACATGTCGTTCCACCGCGGCAGCAGCTCCGGCACCGGCGGCGATGACGGACCCAGCGCGTGGCCGTCGAGCCTGAGTACGCCGGAGACGGAGGAGCTGCACCGGTTCGGGCTCCTCGTGCCGCCGGGTTGCCGTCTTCCGCACGACTGGAAGCTCGACAAGGACGGCTACCCGACGCGCGGGCCCGGCGCCACCACCGAGGAGAAGCGGACCGGCGGCCGCAACAACATCGCCGGCCGTCACGTGTTCTGGGACGGCAAAGACTACGCCGCCGTCATCGGCGCGTACCGACTGGCGGAGTCCGGCGTCACGCCTGACCTCGTCGGCGACCGTCGCCGCCTTCTTGTCCCGCGCCCCCGTCCAGCAGCGCGCGGCCGTCGGGCTCCTCCCGCACCTGCGCCGGCGCCCGCCGATCCCCCCGCCCCGCCGGAGGTGGAACTGCCGCCGGAGCCGTTGGTTCTTCGGGAGGACGGTGATCCTGACGATACGCCGGGTTACCTCGTCGCCCTACGCGCGTCGGCGGCTGCAGCGGCGGCTGCAAGGGAGGCCGCCGAGCAGGCGGCAGCGATCTAGGCGGCGGTGGCGATTCCGCCAGTGGTCCCGCAGGCGGAGGCGGAGCCGCCGGAGTCGTCGGACGACGACGTCATCGACTGGGAGCGGCTGGCCCAGGACAGCGACGACGACGACGAGGGCGAGGGTGACGGCGGTGACGCCGGGGAGGTCATCGATCTGTTGGGTAGCGACGACGAGGAGTAGTTATTTTTTTTAAATGTTCTAAGTATGAACTATGTATCGCTTATGTTCGAAAAAACTCGTCTGGTTTCGGTAATGTTGAATGGACTATGTAAAATATATTTATGTTCAATCTAGTTTGAAATTTGTCTTCAAAGTTTGTTCAAAAAATTAGCTAAATATTGAACGCTTATTTTGAGAAAAATTGAAAATTTTCCTCAAAATGCATAAAAATGTTTGTAATATATTTAAAAAATTTGCATCGAATATACATAGCACAGAATAAGGTATGCAATTATCGGAAACACATAAAATAAAAAATAAAAAGTGTATGTAAATGTTTATAAAGTGTTTTAGAAATGTTCAGATTTTGTTTAAATATGTCCATATAGTATAGCCGGTGGATGAAAAAATTGAAATTTTGAAATAAAAAATATAACAAATAAAGAAAAAAAATTAAAAAGTTGAGATATTTTAATTCATTAACATTTTCTGAAATATTATTTAATTCATTAACATTTATGAATCAGAGAATATTTTTAAATTCATTAACATATATGAATGAGTACA
>NC_041382.1:175214390-175256939 GCF_002162155.2 Triticum dicoccoides | reverse complement strand
AAAAATTGGGCACATTTGGCGGATGTGAAGCGGAGAGGTGTGACCCAGGGTCCCCCCCGGCCATATCAAAACCACCCCCTTCCACAGCAAGTACCTGAGCGGTTTGACGGATTGCATCCAACTTCTGGGAGCGCGTGTGGGGCCCCACCCGGGCACCCCACGGCCAAAATGAACGAAATCCGACAACGAACGCACGTTGCATCACGTCCGGGCAGTATTTTCTGGGTTTTCTGCCTGGAAAATGGTAGAAAATGCATACGGACTCGAAACAGGACAATTTTTTGCGTGCGTGCCCTGCTAGGCCACAGTAGCACGTGGAAAAAAATTAGGCACGTTTGGCTAAGTTAAAAAAAGAGCATATTTGATTAACTTTAAAAAATTGGTTAAGATAAAAAAATTTGATACAGTTAAAAAAAATATGCCTATTTCATTTAGTAAAAAAAAATAAGGCCCTGCAAAAAAAAACGCCGGCCGTCTCGCTAACCGACGCGCATGCGTGCATGGGGCCGTCCCACTAACAAACGACACCGCAATCAGCGCTCGGGCGACGTCGTTAGCCGACGTGCATGCAAAATTTCCTTCTACGTCACCCCGTCTCGCCGCCGCCGCGATCTGCACGTGCTGCCACCGTACGCCGCCCGTCGCCCCACACTCCAAAACGGCGCCGGTGCGGCCGCGCCGGCCTGCCCTGACCTGACCCGTCGCCTTGTTTACATTGCCGCTGCCTCTCCCACCGTCGCCCCACCGTACAAACTCCGTCGGTGCACCCGCGCCGGCTTGCGTCCTCTCACCCGTCGCCACTATACGCCGCCGGTGCCTCTCCCACCGTCGCCGTCGTGTAAGTTTTTTTTCCAGTTCTTTTATACAACGAGGCTCATAACAATATGATGGTATGTGACAGAAATCTATTTGATGCAGTATGAATATCGACGGTGTGATTCCATGTTCTGTTCAAAAGTGGGTTAGCCTAGTTGACAAACTGTCACCAAGTCAGAAATTCAGGTTTTATGAAACGGATATGCAGGGCATGTTTAGAATACCATCGATAAGGATGCGTGATTTTTTGCTTCACTTTTTACTCCAAAGTTACAATCCGAGTAGCAAAAAATTCATGGTTCAAGAGAGTTCTGGAAGTACTGCTGGATGTAAAGGTCTTATTTCATTAAGGCCTGATGATGTGTACTCCATATTTGGTTGGAAAAACAATGGAGTGGATGTTTTTGGGTTTCTTAGTACTGAAGGAGAAAAAGCAACCAAAAAAATACCAGTTAGTTTTGTTAGCAAGAAAAATGGTAAGATCATGATTGATGATCTCATAGAAAAGACTGTGAAGGATAAGAGCACTGATGATGACTTTATTCGGATGACATTTCTAGTTCTCTTAGGAACTATAATTGCACCAGTGTCTCATGAATACGTTCCGAAAAAGTACTATGCCTTAGTGCAAAATATTAAGTTGATAAGGAAGTTCAACTGGAATGCATTCACTTCACGATTCTGTTTATCGGAGATTGGTAAGCTTCTGCAGGACGGCCATGTTAGGCAGTGGCCCCAGGGGAACCTCGCCCTTTTGCAAGTACGTTCTATTTATTAATTTCAACACTTTTGTTATAAAATGGCACGGAAGAACATGTAATTTAATTAGTTTATGTGTTTTGCAGTACCTATACTGGGAGAAGGTGCAACCAATCACCGGTCCAAAATATGATCCGTTGGCATTGTTGAGCCCGCTGATGAGGAACTGGACGGAAGATATGGCTGTGAAAAGAGACAAATACGACTACGAATATGGTCGTGGTGTTGGGATGGTAATCCTAGTAATCATTTTTTTACATTTATGAAATAAAGTAAAGTGTGCATATGGTTTTTATGTGTAATTATCTTGTTGCACTTGTAGATCGATGACAACATTACAGAGGAGTATAGGTTGAAAAAAATTGCGGAAGAAGAAGCTCAAAAAACCAAGAAAGCTAGTAGCAAAAAATCTAACGTTACTGGAACGAGGAAAGAGGGCAGTACCTCGGAGGCTTCGAGCCAGAAGCCTACTATGGACCGGATTTTGAGTGAGATGAATGAGCTTCGGAAGGAAATGCTTCGTTTGCCAGAGTTATGCGCACAGGTAACACTTGAGCACGTCTCTTTAATGTCCATCACTGAATTGAAGAACTAAGATGAAATATTTTCTTGCAGAGGATGATTGAGAAACTGAACAAAACCGGCGTCTCCTACAAACCCAGTAACCTGGAAGAGGATGAAGAGAATCTGTACGGAGGCATTAATGAGTCTTCAAACGATGTTAGACGTCCGCAAAAAGAGTTTGTATATCAAAAAGATGATTCAGACCGGTTCCGCACACCTTCCAAAATGAATTTGCAAAAGGATGATAACGGCGTTGATGTAACTTCTCGTGAAAACACACCTTTTTACTGCACACCTGAGTACTGGGATAGTTTCAAGGGTGATATGGATGATCCTGTCCAAGTACCAGAAGTATCAGATGAAAAAGCTGCCACATCTTTAGAGACGGACGAAATCGCATCGCATGCGTCGGTTGGTTCTCAAGGAGTACAAGAGGAAGTGGAGGAGGTTACTGGCAGGCGCAAGCGCAGAGGATCACAACATGTCAAGTCTCCTTATGCGGTCCCTAAACCAAACAAACATGCAAAACGTTCTGCCAAAGGAAGTAAGTTTTCTGTGTTTCTAATTGTTATTGCGTAATAATTATTTATGTATTTGCGTTTGTAAGTATTTGAGTGGTGCGTTACAGAATTGTTCCAAAATGGTGATGTTAACAAATCTGGTGATGAGTATGATGTGGTGAAAGCATCCATCAAGTACGTGCGTGCGCATGAGCATTTACAAAAACATGCCAAAACAGAAATTTTCAATGATGGCATGGAAGAAGGTCTCACTGTGAGGAGAGCTTGTCAAATTATTAACCATGAGTGGCTAAGTGGCGACGTAAGTTAATTTCATATATTGTTTTACAATTCATTCGAAAATGCCATTGTTAAATCTAACACATTATTTATAGGTAATTGATGCATACTCATCATTTTTGGTCGACAAAGTTAATGATGATCATTTCATGTTAACAACTTGGAGGATACATTGGTTGCTTCACGTTAGACCCGGAAAGAAGACCGCCGGTAATGATTATGAAGCAGAGTCGCATAGTAATGGACCCGTGAACAGATGTGAGGACGAGTATTTCAAAAAATCAAAGGTAAGTTTGATTGTTAACACGGTACATACATACGATATTATGTGATGATTGTGTTTTATGGTCCTTGTGATGCAGACTTACATTCCTCTAAACAAGCAAAATAATCACTGGATTACTGTCGTCATGCATAGCGGAAAAAGAGAGTTTCAGGTTCTTGACTCGTTGATGACCGGAAAACTTGACACTGTTACTAGAGAACTCGTTGAGGACCTGGTAGGTTTAACTTGCAAATGTGCATTTGGTAACATTCGTTTTCTTTAGTACACTGAATGACATGCTTTCCACCATGTTTATTATATCTTTAGAGAAAACAACTAGCAGAAGATATCCAAGAAGCAAATGCAACCGGAATTGTGAATTATCCGGATGTTTCCAAGTGGCCTATTCAAACGTATGACATGCCAAAACAACATGATGGGTGAGTTTTTACTTCGACAGAATGTTGGTCTTGTATGTACAGTAGATATTTAATCTTCGTAAATTGTATGCACTAGGAATTCGTGTGGAATATTTCTCCTTCGATGCTTTCAAAATTGGGTGGTGACAAATGGACAGGCTTATTTTCACAGGTACGCAAGTCATGTTTGGACTACGATGTACAATGAACGCTGTGCTAACACCATTTCTTTTCAGACCTCAATTGATGATTCGAGAGAGTTAATGATTGCGCAACTTATATTTTCGGAAAGAAACAAGCTTGATGAAGTGAAAAACAAAGTTATTCGGATATCAAAGAAGAAGAAATAGATGCGGCACGGAGGAGTTTTGCATGTGATTGGGTGGTACTGGAGGACTTTATTTTCCAAACGCTTTGCGCACTTGCTTATAAATTTTATGTAATAGACTCTGCTTCTAAATAGTTATATGTAATAGACTCGGCACTTTTCCAAATGTTTTTTTATGTCCACATGATATTTCGTTTCATAAATATTATATAATGATTTTTTTTGTTTACATGTTTTTTTGTTGCCGAATAGTTATATGTAATCATGTCGTCGTTAAATTTTTGTGCACTAAACTATGGCAGCACACTGCGTTTTACTTAAAAATTATTTTACATTAAAAAAATGCCCGCCCGTCTCCACGGCGTTTCTTAGTAAGCCCGTCGTTATCAAGCCCAACGGGCGACTACAACAGGCGTTTCGGAGCACGCCGTGGAAACCAGGCCCAACAAGGCAGAATCGACGCGACACATCGACGGGGTAGTAATCAGAGGAGTTCAATGCAACGACGGGAGCTGAGTATATAAGCAGGTCGTCGTCCCCTTCGGCCGGCGAGGTGGGACTAAACTTGCGTCGGCCGCGGGGCGACCTGGACACAGCCAGACGCGACGTGGGCCGGCCCAAAAAGGCACTGGACGGCGCGGTCTTCTCGACTGCTCGACGCGACGTGGGCCGGCCCAAAAAGGCAATTGACGGCGCGGTCTTCTCGACGGCTCGACGCGCCGTGGGCCGGCCCAGTTACCACCGCTGAGACGCCGCGCCAGTGAAACCGGCACAAGTTTAGTCCCACCTCGACGGCCGAAGGCGACGACGACTAGTTTATATACTCAGCTCCCGTCGTTGTATTGAACTCCTCTGATTACTACCCCGTCGATGTGCCGCGTCGATGCTGCCCTGTTGGGCCTGGTTTCCACGGTGTGCTCCGAAACGCTTGTTGTAGTCGCCCGTTGGGCTTGATAACGACGGGCTTACTAAGTCACGCTGTGGAGACGGGCGGGCATTTTTTTTCTTTTTTTTTTCAACAACAGTTCACAGAGTACTTCTTCTATTTTGATATATTTGACAGCCGACGGGACTGTAGTAAATACATGCAGAATTCATAAAATAAACAATGAATAGTGAATATTTATATCAACAACAATGTTGTCTCAACATAACAATTGTCACCACAGTAATTTTATTGTAGTTGACAGAAAATAACAAGTCTGAAATGACAACGGTCCATACGCAATAATCATGTTTCACACATATAAAATACTCAACACGAACATAAATTTTACAAATGTTCTTCATATAAATGGAAGAGGTAAAACACTCCCATCGTCTACACTTGAGTCTTCAAGCCCAGTTGCTGCATACAAAAAAATATGAGAATCAATGCACCGTTAATGAAACAACAAAACTGACATAAACAAATAATAGACATACTCTTCATTTTTGCTGCATGTGCTCCTGTTATGACCTGAGCCGCTGCATATGCTACATTTTCGTCCAGATTTCTCGTTAAATGCTTTAGGCCTCTCATTTTTTGTCACATCTGGGCCACCCTTACCGCGACCTCTACTGTTCTGCTTAGGTGCGCCCTTGGTGGAAACCTTTACTGGATCACGAACCAGAATATGATCTCGGTTAGGCTCAAATGGATTACTGTTCACGAAGCTTCGCTGAATATCATCTTCATTTCCCTGAATATCCTTATTCACTATAATATTATCCAGAGCTACCATCAACTTGTCGAATAAGAAAGGATTACTGCATGCGACATGACAGGCTTCTTAAGATTTGATGGTCAACTCACTATATCTAGCTCTGTCCTCATCACTCGACCAACCCCACGCAAACAAATCACTGGTGCGCTTCACTGGCAGTCCAGCTCGTGCTTTTTTTGAGAATCTTCGCAGGACACAACACTTGGGTATCACAGGTAAGTTCAGTGCATTCAAAACATGAATAATATGCTTGCAAGGAAGCCCTTTGCGAGTCATACTTCGGCAACTGCACTTTATAGTTTCTGCCGAGTTACCTGGCGTATAGTCCACATTAAATCTGTAATCCCTGTTATTCTTCCACACAACCACAAATCTCTGACTATCGGTCCCTGTCAGTCTATCAATTACCTCAAGCTCTTGTACCTTCTTCATATCTTGTTGCAACATATAAAAGTTTGCCTGCGTGAATGCTTTCGCAGCATACGACTCAATGGCCTGACACTCAGTCACTGTTACTGGAAGAGTCTGTGAGGCCGTGTAGTCATCATAAGCTTCATTCTCACGGAGGCGAACAATACAATTCTCGTAGTGTACAATCATGTCAACAATCGTCATACCATAGTCAAGATGAAGGTGCAGGCTGGAGTTTAGATCTCACTCCTCTGATTACTGCGCATATCAAGGAAAAACCCACCAGACAAATATGATGCAGCCCAAAGCGTCCTCTTCCTGTACATCCTATGGAGCCATGTTTTCATTTTCTCCGTCTGCCATTTGCGCACAAACGCGGCCCATCTCTCCTCAAAAACCTTATGTGTAGTGGCATAGTACAATAATGCCCTAAACTCCTTCAATGACTTGTGGTTGAGGTGTTTCTGCATATTCTTTTCAATATGCCATGAACATAGACGATGCCACACGTCAGAAAGCACCTTCCTAATAGCCCTTATCATCGCTGCATCTCCATCTGTAATAACTGATTTGGGCCTCTTCTGACAGTTAGCTTTCAAGAACGTGTTAAGCAACCAGACATATGTAGCCTCAGTCTCGTCTGAAACAATGGCGCAGGCGAATACAGTAGTGCAACGGTGGTTGTTCAGACCCACAAAAGGGATGAACGGCATTCCATACCTGTTCATCTTGTATGTGCTATCGAAGACAACAACATCACCATAGTCTAGATAATCCCGGCGTGACTGCGAATCACACCAGAAGAGGTTTTGGAGCCTGCCTTCAGCGTCAACCGTGTGCTCAAAGAAGAAGTCTGGATCTCTGTCCTTTCTGGTCAACATGATTCCTACGGCAGTATCAGCATCACCTTGTGCAAGCAATTTCATCTTCTCCCTATAGCACATGTTGTACAACTTTGTCCTCTGAAATGGTGACTTTGCATACGACCCATACCTGCTAACGATGTTGTCAAAAATGATATGTTTTCTTATCCCAGCTCCAGACATAGCTAAGATCTCAGCTCTCTCAAATGCTTTCATCTGATTATGAGATCGAAGGAAAGGGACTTCGTCCGGTCGTGCAAGAGTGTGGCTGTGATCATCGGAGAAACTGCTGACATACCAAAGATTGAGCTTTTTATCAAGCTTAACTGTCAAATGGGCTTCGCATAAGAATCGACTCTCCGGTCTAAGCCTGCGGGTCCGGCCTTCCATGATACAGAACTTGGCCTGTCGTTTTCCTGCGGCGGAACAGAGATACCTCCTCAAGCGCGGAGTCCTTGCGTGATCCTTCGAAAATTTTAGCGAGTCCTTCCTGATACTGAACCCACGTTCTCTCGCGTGCTTGTTGTAGAACGTGTAAACCTCGTCTAATGACCTGAATGTCTTTACCATCACTGCCCAATGCCTACCAAGTGACTCTTGCTGATATTCATCATAGCACATGTCAAGGTCAAACTGATCATCATCGCTGTGCTCATCATTCCCGCTAGGACCATCAACACCTCCCTGCAAAATATGACATATAACCTTGCATGTCAATCTCTTCTTATATTCTTACTAACCAAAATTAATGTAAAGAACTTACTTGACTACCGCTCACACTACGAGATGCATGGACCTCGCTCTCGGCATTGTCATCATCTATATTATTACGCTCATTGTCACCATTAGCATTTATCTGTGCACATGTAAAGTAACATAAGTGGTCATACAATTTTAATGTCAATCATTTCTCTACAATTTTTTCAACATACCTGGCTCACACTATCTGCATAAAATTGTTCATCTATATCATATTCCACAAAAAATCATCGCGAATACAGTAAATTCGTCAACAGTGACATGACTATGTGGCATGCATACAAATTTGAACATACAAAATCATTATGAGGTCATTAAGAAGTCACTACTCTCCTCTCTTATTTAACTAAGTAGGGAATCATTTTGCATTACAAAAATGCACAAAAATGCAATGGACAAATCAAAATCATCAAAAAAAGAACAAAAAGAGCCATCCTAACCTACTCTGCGCCGTCGAGGGGTCCTCGCCTGGGGTCGACGCCGATGCGTTGCTGCCACCGACGTTGTGGAGGGCGCGTACCAGGACAGAACGGCGAGCGAGCGCTGGGCGTTTCACCGGCGACACGGCGTGTGGTCACTACGGACGCCGTCGGTGCTCGCGACTAGACGGGCACGTCGGGGTCGACGTCGTGACGGCGGTGGACCACGGCGGCGTTGATGCCGCTAGGGTTTCCTAGGCGGGGATGGGGTGTCGGTTTCACGGCGCGTGGGTGACTACGGACGCCGCCCGACGTCGTGACGGCGGTGGACCACGGCGGCGTTCATGCCGCTAGGGTTTCGTACGTGGAGTTGGGGTGTCGGGGTGGGGCGTACTTTTTTTTTCCTTTCCCGATCGCACTACCGAACCGCACGCGTACGACGCGCGGGAGTACGGGGCGCGACGTACACGGGCGGCCGGCCCTACGACGGACGGCGGGTATAGTGTACGTGTAATTTAGTATGGACAATACTACCCCTTATACGTTTATTGGGGGTTGTACCGAAGTCCTTCTCTTTCTATAATGCTACTAATAATAATGGTATTTTGTATTCTCATCCACATGAGTAGGATCTGGAAAACTTCCTGGTCCACACTCTCGCCACATGTCCAGCTCACATGACAAGGACATATACCAGTCCACGTCGCAACAGAAAAGGGAAACTTGTCTAACATATTGCAGTCCATTCACAATCGCATTCATCAGCTGGTCCAACGCCCTAACCCTGATAGATAGATAACATATCATTTGGGTAGGCTGATGACCTTTCCACCCTCTCACAGCAGAGGATTGGTTTATCGACAGGCTCTTGATTATTTGACCACATCGCATCGCCTAAGCAATGACCAAAGATGATGATGATGGCTTGTATTTGTGCGCCCTGCACTTTGTCCCTTCTTAAATCAGTCACTAGCTTGCTTGCTTGCCCTTTTCATTGTGATTGTCTTTGATCGCTCCGCGATTCCCCCCTTTCGTTTTTCCTTCTCCGGAGGCTAGGTGCCATTCTAGACGAGACTAGCCACCATCCAGTGATGTCCTACTAATATTGATTTTTTTGGTAAAGAACATTTCATTGAATTGATATATCAAGGTGATACAACCGCATTCAAAGAATACCCGGTCTCTGCATAGCATGATGCACACAGCAAACAAGTCCTAAAAAAACATTGTATTACAGCAATAATAAATCAGCGCAGTCTACCATGAGGAAGATCCTATCCAAAGATTACACTAACATTGATAATATGCAATACCAAATAAATATAATATTCCCTCCTATAGTTATTGTTAAAACGGATGGGAGGAAGTATCAAATTTTATTTCATGATGGATCTACTAATACCATTGTAGTGTTGTGGATGCTTTCCTTTTCTCACTCTTTTTCTAAGAAGTGTCTGGCTGTCCACACTAACATATGAGGACGATTTGGAGGCCTTGTTGGAAGATGCTATAAACCCAAATGGTGGTCACTAAGATAAAAGTATTGCTTATCATAGCGGTGATTAATTAATAATTGCATCGACAAAGACAAAAAAAAGCATACTAAATATTGTAAGTAATTTACACTATTATAAATTCTCGCAAAAAACGGCACGATTAGAATATCGCTAAAGCCTAAAAGACTAGCAAACCAACCTGTATTGGATGGAAGGAGAACTTAGGTATTCCCACCCACCAAGGTTAATGTTCCTGTGCTCGTATTTTTTTGGATTTATTTTCGGATTTCCGACGATGCACGTTCAGTGAAAGAAGACGTTTCCGTCGACTGCGAGACGCCTATGGTGACTTTGTAAATCTCAAGATAATATGACAGCTCAATCTCTCAGAGATGCTCGTAAAAATAAGATGTGTATGCATACGTATGTAAGGGCGAGTGCGTATAAATAAGCTTAAAGGAGTAAAGGGTCACGTACGTGGCTGCTTCTCTATCATAATCATATTCTACTACTGCTTGCCATGTCTCTTGTTCGTACCGGAGTAGCTTTTTTTTAGTAGTGTTCATACCCTAGATTTCTTTTTTGGTACTGTTCGTACCTAGCTAATGGTACAATGATTCCCCATAGAATATGGTTTACCAATTCCACTAGCTAACCGCTGATTTCGGTCGTTTTATCTGCATACCCGAGAAGAAGAAAAGCAGATTCCTACCTATATTAACTTAAAATATAAGAGAGCGATTGTTCAAGAAATGATTATAACGCTGACCAGCTATCTGCTGACCACTTAAAGTGTTGATTGTTGAACGAAACTCTGCTGGGAAAGTCTGCTGTCTCAAACAAACCTTTATTGAAAACCAGAGAGATTTTCACCCGCAAAAAAACCCCAAAGATTTTAGTTAATGTCTTCTCAGTTATTCTTGAAATTTTATAGGTTAAAATAAGTAACTATTAAAACAGACTATATATTTAGTTACTAGTACCCCTTTTTTGATATTTAGGATTTTGAAAAAGTAGTATCACCGCACTCGTTTGATTGCGCCACATGAAAAACAAAAGATTCTTTTCAAGAGGTTGTAATGGGTAATTTTTTTGAAATATATTGCAAAACAATCCTTAGAAAAAAATTCTTATATATTCAATCGACGGACGAAATTTTTCCAGGGACTAATCCTCCAAGTTTGTATGAAAATCATTTGAATCAAAGTGATCCCCAAATTGCAATCCACACAAGGCTAATCAAGAACAACCTCGCTATAACAAGGATAATAATAATAACAAAACATTTAGTTTGATCTCAGGAATACCACAACGAGATACTAATACATTAGTTTTTCTTGTGAGGTTACTACAACATTAGTTTTCCATCTTGTATTTTGCGTGTCTAAGTAGTTGTGGATTAGATAATGTTGACCTAGGTGCATAGATTGGTTCGTATCGATTTGATATTATTTGACAATAGCTAGGTGAATAGTTTAGTTCAACTTGCTGCCCCTTCGACTTGTTTGTACAGTCATCGCGAGTTATTTGATCTTTTCGGAACTCTACAACTTTCATTTTCCTAAGCGAATGAACAAATGAAGTTCAGATAGCTGTCATTTAGACTTTGTTTTTTTTTCAAGTGCTACATTCGTTTTTTAGATAAGTAAAAGAAATGTCAAATCTAAATTTAGCCGATCTGTTTAATCTCCACGAGTTAAAATTGTAGCACTAATTACAGTGAATGAAACTACACATGCATTCACTGACGTGCACTGTGCATTATACTTGAAGTCAATATATGAAGCATACATGTGTAAAATATCAAAAGACTAAATATTGATTTTTAAGATTTTAACTGCAAACTAACTAAAGCAAATATAAACACAGATTTCTAAATTGTTGTTACTTTGTTAAACCTCTTATTAAATATGTGCAATTTTGTTAGCTATAAACGAATCAATGCATTAGATGGCATGTTTTTCTTCATTATATACCCACTACTTTGACATTTTATGACACGTGCCCATTTAATAGTTTTTCGTCCCGATTACCCCATTTAGCAGTTGTTTTGCTAGCTTTTACACCATTTAAAATAGTGAGAGTGGTCCACAAAGTAGGTCCTGACAGTCAGGTACACCTGACGGTGAAATGTTTGAGTCGGACCTGCCTAGACAGTGCCAGCCCTCGCACCACCCTTGACTCATGTGCCATTGGTTCCCCTCATATGCACGTGGTTGGGTTTGGATTTTGGCAAAGGTGGTGCCGACAGGGTGACGATGACGACGTAGCGTCGTAAGAAACAGTGGTGGGTGTGAAAGCTGGTTCGAGGTGGTGGTGGCTCTGGTACTTCGCAGAGGAGGAAGAGGATAGTCACACGGTGAGGATGAAACATCTGGCAAAAGAATAAGTTGAATGGGGGGGGGGGCATTGTCGATGGCCTCCTTCTACTCCTAGGAAGGAGAAATGTCAAGGAGCACTTTCATTATTGTACATATAATTTCTTCCTCGTAGCTCCATTGTTCTTGCCATCATCTCGAATTCTCCTAGTCTACCCCCTCAAATTGTTCTTTCTTTTAAGTTGTGGATAGCTCCTCCAATGGTTCTGTTGGCAGACAAAGCGTCGATAGAATTATTTCTAGTGCGATGCAAATCCGTAAGCAAATATGGTGAAGCGAAATGAGGTGAAAGCAATAAACAAGGAGCAACTTTGACATGAAGAAGGAACCCACCAAAATGAAGTAATGCATATGCGCAGCTGACAACCATGAGAATCAAATTGTTTCTGATCGAGTCATTCTACCGATTCAGGCACAGAAAAAATGCTAGGAGGAGAACCGCGAAGTGACAAATTGTGTACTTGACAGCCGAGAGCCCACCTAGCAAATTGCTCTATATAAAAATTAAAGGGGGTAAAACAGGCAAAAGTTATGCTAAATGGAGTAATCTGGATGAAAAATTGCTAAATGGGCAATTAGTGTACACAATTTTCAAAGTAGGAGGTATAAACTCAACATAGATGCACTGTATACGAAGAGGGGAGTTTTACTCATCCAATTATATAAACTTGCATACCGCAAAAACGTGTAGGATGGCATCCAAAAGAAAGACTAATTACTCCCTCCGGTCCTTTTTACTCTGCATATTAGGTTTGTCTGAAGTCAATCTCATCCAACTTTGACCAAGTTTATACAAAAAATTATTAACATTCACATAACAACACATTTATTATTAGATCCATCTCGGAATGTATTTTCATACTATATTTATTAAATGTTATAGATGTCAATATTTTCTAATATAAATTTGGTCAAACTTAGCAAACTTTGACTTTAGACAAAGCTAATGTGCGGAGTAAAAAGAACCTGAGGGAGTACTATAAAAATTAAATGAAGGGCTAATAGTTGTAATGATGATGATACCCAGGGAACCTCAAATTCAAAGTGCAGACAAATGTTTTGTCTTGTATTAGTAATTAACCAGCTAGACTTGCCGACTTAGCAAAAGGAACTTGCTTCTTTTTTCGAGTTTCACTTTCTTTTCGAGTTGGTGGAACTTGCTTTGTCGATATAGAAAGAGCTAGTGAATGAGAGTTGGTTTCTAGGATCTACTAGCTGTTTGGGCTTATTGGCCCACCACAATTTATATAGATGTCAAATCTACTGATATCTGGCCCACATTAGCCACTCATCAAACATTCATGACTTTTCTTGTCAAAAATAAAAACCATTACTTTTGGACGATTTGTTCCTATTATAATATGGCAACTTGCGTTATTCCGAAATGTGCTACCACTACATCCTGTAGGGCTAGTGAGGGGGAAGGTACTAGTATAAAGCCAGAAAGGCTGAAGACATGATAATGAGGTCTATCAAAAGAGATGCCCAAATGCCTGAAAGCTTCTTTCTTGTCCAGTTTGTTTACACCATACTTGGGACTAAACTAATGGCAGGGGAGGCAACAATGTACGATGGCTCTTGATATTTTTTTTGCGTTCTTTGTTTCCACTTTATCGGCCCCACCCGGCATATTATATGCCAGGGATCATGTCTCTAGGTTGAAAGTTTCCTGAGCCCCAATGTGACCTGGACAAGCAACCCAATGCTGCCACATCCCTCCAGAGGCTTGATCACACTAGCTGGCTCGCTGGCACATAAAAAATACTGCTGGTATTTTAAATTGCACGATCGATGCAGGATATCATCATGTTCACCACTAGATACAATATTTGGTGGTAGGGCTAATTGTGTATTTATCTATGGCAAGTGCATGGGCCGGGATGCTTTGTTTGACTGGTGGCACGTACAGATATAGCTATGAGCACACATCTGAACCATTGTATATTGGCAATGTATGATCGGCTGATGGCCAGTTCCACATATAAGTATATGCAGACATATTTTAATCCAACCATTTGGTATGACAAGATTATCCTCAGCACTAAACAAATGCTCATGTTACCAATCTGTTATTATATCGGCATCATGGCGATTACTTTACGAGTAAGTACCTGGTGATGACTACCGATCCTAGACGTATTCTCATGGATATATAAATATAGTGGCTTGAAAGGGATCTAATAGAGGGTGTATAAAATTAAGAGGAGTGGCGTGGCAGGAAGTAGGGGAAGACTAGAATTGCTTGTCATTAGTGCCTAACAAAGTCAATAAAACTAGTATAGTGTAGCTCAAGAGAGAAGTTGGTGTCTATGAAGCTAATAGCTAAAAAAATAGTGGAGTAGAGTAATGAATATGATTTGGCATGTTACCCCCTGAATACCAACATTTCAGAGACTGAAAAATAACGGAGGGTGCGGCATTTACCATCAAAAGTCTTTTGTTGTAACTCATGTTTAGTATTGAAATTTACAGAATATGCACACCAAAATGATGCACCAATGGAAAAAATATATAAAGAGCAAGATAGTACTCCCTCCGTCCGAAAATACTTGTCGGAAAAAATAGATGTATCTAAATGTATTTTAGTTATAGATACATCAATTTTTATCAATTTCGCCAACAAGTGTTTCCGGACGAAGAAAGTAGATAATAGTGAAAGTTTTTGCGCCCCAGAGTTCAAGAAAAAGTTGAGCGCACCTGTTTTTTTATGTGAAAAGTATGTCAAATTATGCGCTAATAAGACAAGCGGCGAATTCGTAATACGAGAACTATGCATACCCGAGCTTGAATATCTCTGATGAAAGCAGCACAAAGTGACATCAACAGTACTACAAAATATCCAAGAAACGCACAACGAGTACTTCTCGCCAACATTTCTTGAGATGTGCAACATATTTTTTTTTCCCTGCTCATAGCCGCCGGGATCACATTGCTATTTTTCCGTTCCCAAAAAATGGATCAGAATATTTTTCTCTGGCTCGGATCCCCACAGAGAAGCCAAAAAAAAAAGTACATTTCCTAGCACCACTGTTCTGATATGATGCCTGACCAGCTTGCAGTAGAATAGCAGCAGTGCTACCATATTCCGTTGGCTTTGCAGTCCGTAGCCTCCTAGCCGCCTGTAGCTGGAAAGCTGATAGGATCGTAGCGGTAGGTTTACGTTGCTGTAGCCAAGCATAGGGGGGCCAGTGGTAGGGCAGTGTAGGAAAATAGCATGCGCGTAGGATAGGTTCGGCCAGTGCATGTGCATTCATCAGTTACTGCGCGCCAGTAGTAGCTTTCCGGATCTCTGGCCCAGGTGAGGCGATCTACTGGCTCTACTCGTAACAGTAATACTTATTGCAAGCTATGCGCTCCCAGCTGCAAAATGTAAAGGTGTATCTTAGCAGTTGAATATTTCAAATTTCAATTTTTGATGCGCCCTGCAGTTTTTTCTAAGCAATAATGCGCCCAACGTTTAAAAGAAAAAAAAGGCATGTATGCTACATTATGCCAAAAGTTCAGTTTCAGAAAATAGTATGCAAAAAGACAGGCTTGTGTTTTAAGTAATTGAAGATGACCTAATGTTTGATCTAATTAATGAATTGTAGTATCTTTTATAAAGATACTCCCCGGGAGCTTTCCCCATTCCGCAGAATTGAAGTCTTTCGGGACTATATTTTTCATAAAGAATTCAAAGGATTTTCATAAGACTTATATTATGGAGAATGATAAAAAGGCCACCTTTTGCACCAAACGCACTTACTCCCTGAACAATGCAAATAAAAACTTAGGAGCAGGTGTTTAGTCACAACCTCAATATATGATAATTAAGCAACATGAGGATTTTAGACAAACATAAACCTCACACGCTGCAAGCCATGTGAGTGTGATTGGCCCATGAGTGCACAGCCCAATCTGCCTCTCACGCTGGAAGAGCCCATGTCCAAATAAGCAGAGCAAGACTGCACAGTTCCTCCCACTCTTTACCTCGTCAGCCAACGGCGACCTCACTGAAGAGTAAAGAAAGTAAAACAGGAGTAGCTGATAAAAAGACAGAAGTTTTTTTTTCCTTCTCCTGACATGCCATCTGGCATCTGCATTGACACTTGACAGGGACATCAATTTTCTCAACGCGTAGCCATCAGGAACAAATGGCAGATCTTGACAGATCATCACCAGTGCCGAGACAAAAACGACAACATCAAGATGGTAGGCACAAACTTAATGCTTATTGTGCCAATTGATGGCAATTTCTTGGTTGCTATGTACAAGGCCAACATTACACTTGCGCACTAGTCAAACCTTTTCTTTTTCTCCTCTTTTTTTGACTTTCTACCAAGTAGTAGATCAACAAGCTAGTGCTCCACTATAATACAGACAGCGGTTCTTAGTTTCACAGTCATGCTGGCCTGATGGGATGGGTTATATACACTGTATCAATGTGATTTCTTGGAGAATAAAGCCAACTACCCAGTAAATGACCAGATTTAGAATTCCCAAATCAGTCTCATGCAGGAAGTGATGGCATGAATATAAATTGAATGCGTTCCTCTACGATCTGGCTGGATGAAATGCCCTGGCTCCATTAATTTGATAATATTCCGGCAGCAGGTTCAGAAGCGGAACTCATTGTAGCTGATGACTTCATGCTGATCTCAAGCTCTTGTTGTTTCTTGAGATAACTCTGTGCTGTGGAAGTGATTATCTGAATGATGAAATTCATGATCATGAGCCACACCACGGTATTCCAGATCAAAGAGAACGACAGATTCCACTTCTTCCCCTGCACAAGGACAATTCATATTTAGGGGAATGGCAACTTTCTGGGAAAGCAGACGATAACATCAACTAAGCAAGAACAGCAGAGGAAACAAAAAAAAGGCAACTTTATCATAATCATTGTTCCAGTCCATTACAATGCTGAAGTTATGTTACAATTGTCAACTATCATAACCATGTATCCAAGGCCTCTCATCAGTTCATCTACAAGCTAATCAATTGTGCAAACAATACCAATGACTTGGTTAAACAGTATATTTGTCTAGAAAATATACGAGAATATAAAACATTTCTGCCAGATCATCAGCCGCAAGCCCGCAGTTATCACTTACAGCATACTATTCCATGATAAATTAGGACACTCATTTAAGTTATTAACATTGCATTAACAAATTAATCAAACTTTCTAAAGAATGAGAACATCAAAAGATGATAGAGATCATTTGAAGAAATAAAACATAAACAGTTGAATTTTAAATGCTCGAAACTATTTCCAAACTTAGCAAAAAGCGGTACCTTCGCAGCACTAGAAGCTGATGCAGCAGCACTGGCCATTAAAAACTTATCCTTGGCTGTCTTCAACTTGGTGACTAAAGAGGGAAGGATGGATGATACTCCAGGGAAATTGCTAAACACCCACACAAGCCTTTCCTCCACCAATTCAAGAAGTTGGTTGTTGCAGAGAGTAATTACCAACGTTGTCTACATAAGTAATTTGTAAAATCGGCTAGGTCCATCAGAATAAATGAATTAAACAAATGAAATATGAATATGCAAATATTGCAGTTAAAGTTAAATGCTGTACATAGGAGGAACTGTACCAAGTTAGAAAGTAGCAAACCTGCATATAAACCTTGATAATAGCCTTCCCAATTAAAGTTGCCAGAAAGAACTTCCAGAAGGGGACGTTAAATTGTCCACACAAAATGCCAGCAAGATCAAACAGAGGGTTTGGCACCTAACGAAAGGAAACGTTAGTCTCGAACTGTCATATTTAATAATGAAGCAATAATATGCCAAAGAGAACTTCTCTACATTTGCAATAGCTCCAGTGATCACAAGGAAAGTCATGGTCACATACCACATGCAATTTTTCTATAGAAACTATAGTTTGAGTGGGGAGAGAATGAGTTTCTCAAGAAATTTAAATGGAGTTCACCTAACAGCTTAAACTGTTAAGGAGCTACAAGGCAACTCTAAGTACGGTGACCTAATCAAGCATGTATACAAGCAAATAAATGTCCACAAGAAAGAGACTAACCGAAGCAAGTAGCAGTATTGTCGGGAAATTAAGATACTGTGAGTGAGACATAAGCCAGCGCTTGGCCCGATGTAGAGTTGATGATAGAAAACCTTCTTTTGAGATAGAAGCATCCAACTCTGCCAACTCTTCTACTTTTTGGCCTGATAGGCTAGCTGTGGTTCATTTGTTACCTGAGTCAGTTGCGTCAAGTATTTTTTCCTAATTAATTACACAAATTTAGAGCTTCTTTAGTCTAACTTAAGCTAAAGTTGGCGTGATAAAATGTTAGAAACATGGATTGATCGCATCAGTTATTCTTCCAAAGAAATCACTAAGATCACGGATTGTTTAGCCTTAACTTATGCTAATCTTATATGATTGCTTATTGTGGTCAAGATACTCAAACTCATAGGCCAGATAAGTCAGCTTATCATATAGTTAGCCATAATCATTAAAAAATGGGAACAGAAAAATTGTCATTTAAGCATAACCATAAAAAAAGTAGCAAAGGAAGACTCACAAAAAGTGGGAGCATGGATGGAAGTTAAATGCATTCAAGATCTAACATCTGAGCAGGACCATAAAACTGAACTTTATAACTACTCTGCTCTGCACATAGGATAATTATATTTCTGATTGAAGGCTATACTGTAAGATGGTACACAAATAAGCAACAATCAAATAAAAATTCAACAGTCATCACTGATCAAAGTGTGCTATATATGTTCAATTAATTTGTAACTGATCAAGAAGCTTCTTGCTAAGAACTATGCAGTTCTTTCTGACGCGCAATTACACATCAAAGTAACTATGTGATGTGTTTATGTAAGTTTGGATGCGGTGAAGCAATTATACATAATTTTAAGTGATTCACAATGATGCCCTGGAATAATAATTTGAAGAGTAATGAAGAATCGTGAGATGCTTAAAAAGGTATGAGCAAACATAGAATTATGTAAATTATGTTCGAGTTGGCAAGAGCAAAGCAGTACAAACATAACCTGCTCTAGAGATAAAATATGGAGGAAGCTCTCCAAGTGCAGTTCCAATGCCCCAAAGAACAGCTTCAAGATGAACTTCATGCAGTATTTTGCTGAATGGGATTGTTTCCTGATATATTGGAGGTCCAAACTCCAGACAGTCTTTCTCCAACCATGAAGGCCTCCTTTTAAGAAGAATAGTGTCATAAGGAGCACTCTTTAAATCCACCCGGCCACACTGAACCGCTTTCATTGTGAAAAGGGCAATATGAGGCCCTAAATACAATACAAACGTGTGCAAGCCAGAGCCTGCAAAACAAATGATGCGATGAGAATTGAACTGCATGTGTATTCTTAATGATAAATACTTGCTATGCTAGCATTTTATTCAACAGATTAACCAGTCTCACACAAATACAAATTGAATTTTGGGTTTTACCTAATCCAATGGATGAAGCCACCCCTAGTATGACCCACCATAATCCAAATCTGGCATACCAAAGCAGTTCCTGCATATGCTGCATTGAAGACAAAATATAATGGTTTATCCATGCTGCAAGAGCGCACGCACCACAGACGGAGTACATGACTCACTGCTCCCACCCACCTAGGTTCAAGTCTCACATCTACCTTAATTTCAAAAAGTGCAGGGTATAAATCTTACGCCTTCTCATTCAGAATAAATAGATAATACATTTCAGTGATTTCACCATTCAAAAGCAACAGTTTATTTTATGCATATCCAGAGACTGTGAAAGTAGTGCTCTGTTAATTTGAATATTTGCAGTTCAATTCAGCATACCGCCACTCGATTCGTCTAATTTGAAATACAGAAATGTGCTAAAACAGAAGATGATGATACCTTCTCATGTGGGCCATCAGTTACCAAGAGAAGCACACAGGTAGCACCAAGCAAGGGAACCAGGAACTTCAACCGAGAACCTTCTTTCAGAACACATGAACATGTGCTTCTTATACTCTGTCCAATGGCTAGCACAAATAATGCGAGTGTTTTGAATGGCTGTGATGTCAGCGTTAAACTCTCCCGGTCCATCCGATGCTTATCGCGAAGGTCTGAAATATATGTTAAATCTATTACATCATCGACACACAGCACAGAGTAGTCCTACTTTTATCTCATTTAAGTTAACCAAGCTTTCAGAGAACTCTAATTTTATCTGATGTTACAATGAAGGTGGCATAGACTGAAGGATCCAATGGACGATGCACACCCCTAATATTGCCTTTTATAACAATTTTACCAATCGGGATTCCAAACATTGTGCTGTGCATGAAAATAAAAATTTGCAACTACCTTCCCTAACATAGATTGACCGCAATAAGTAGCATTTCTATTATATCCAAAATAACTCGTATCAGAAAAACTGAATTTATATTTGGATATCTCAAAAGCGCATCACAAGAGACATAAGACTGAAAGAAAAATGCAAAAAATAGAACAATCACCCCTAGCCAATCTTTGCGGGTAGATATCGATGGAAAGTTATGGAGTAAAACGTACTTATGGCAACCGCCATCTGCCCTAAAACCAAACGAAATCCAACTCAGATATCAAGTTTCTTCAACTGTAAACTTTCCAAAAGTGGAATAAATAGTAATTCAATAACACTTGGAAGGTAAATCTCCAGCGTAAATGGCGATCAACTAAGACGAACATGATCGTTATTCTACCTCCAACAGAAACAAAGATGAAGGAGTACAAAGTTATACAAGAAGCAGCTCAACTGGTGTTCTAATTCATTTATCAGTGAATCATTATACTCGCCTCAAACAAGAATAGAAAATGACCACTAACTTGTACGTAAAGAAAACAAAATGCTCCAATTTTCCAGGAAAACCTCAACGATACGCATTCGCAGCCCCATATCGCACAACAAATATAACGCCTTCGACAACCACACGAATCTGGAGAAACCAACCATGAACGCCTCTTACACGATTCTAAATTCTAAGGTTCGAAAGCCCAAAGACCCCCTAGAACCACAGCCGTCTCCAGGAACAGAGCGAGATCAAAGTAACAACGCGATAACAACCCAAGGCCGGCATCGGCCCACTCACCGGACATGGCCTGATCCTCGCCGACGGCGGTGTGCTCCATCATGAACCCGGGGCTTCCCCCTCTGCCGCGGTAGATCTGAGCGGCACCGGCCGGAGCAGGCCGCCACGGCTACTCAAACCAAGGGAAGAAAGAGAAGGTGCGAGCTCTGCAGCTCGTTTGGCGGTTGGCGCGGAAACGCCTGGCCGCTTTCCAGGGTCCGGCGGCGAGGCGGGGTCACGAACTCGGCGAGTCGGAGGATACAGACGGAATCGCTCCTTTCTTTTCTCCTGCAAAGCTGGATGCTTTTGAGTGGAAGTAGATGAAGACAAAGCTTCCTCTGTTTTGTTGCGTGCTCAGGCTTTGTGGTTTTACCAAGTCGGAGACAAACGTATTGCTTTGCCTTTGCCAAGGCGTTTTTGTTACCTTTTTCTTAGGAAAGGCGTTTTTATTTCTTTCATGTAGTTTTGGCCATTCAGTTTTCCCATAAGGTAACTTGTGTAGCAAAGTGGATTATCTTTTTTACCCATACAAGGTTAAATAAATATATTGTCTAATATATAGGGTTTCGATTTGGGAAATGATTTAAATCACCTGACCGATAACAACCACCGCGTCCGCCGGTTCCGTGGCCGTCGGATCGGGTGTTAATTAGATGACTCAGAGCAACATATTACATACTCCCTCCTTCCATCTATATAAGGTCTAATGTATTTTTCAAGACCGACTTTGACTATTGGTAAGACTAATAATACATGAGATGTATAATGTGAAAATTATATCATTGTAAGCTCCTTTCACGTACGAATTTGACGGTATGCTTTGTGTAACTTGCATGTCATACATTATTGCTATAACACTTGGTCAAAGTTAGCCTCAAAAAACGATTAGGCCCTATATAGATGGAAGGAGGGAGTAGACTAATTTTCGCAACCGAGCCGTCGTTGCAATCGCCCCACCGCAACAAGTGATGTGTTGTAGGATCTGGATCTAGATCCTCTCGTGCTCTCCCGAGCTCCGCATCAAGCCAACACCTCCATGCGCTGCTACCGCTGCTCGCCGCCGGCAGCACGCGGGCGACAGCACGCGAACGAGGCCGTCGACAAGCACGGCGATGAGGTCACCCCTTCCCGTCTCCCTGTGTCCGCTCACGACCAGTGCCCATGGCCGCTCGAGCGCGCACACCGAGCTCAGCTCCGGCCGCCGCCGCCCAGCTATGCCGCTCCGGCCTCGTGCTGCATCGCCACCACCACCACCATCATCGCATACGCAACTCCCTTCCCCAACAAGATCAATCTGGGTGCAACAATGCAACGCGGTGACTTTCCGCAACAAGACCTCGGTTGCAATTTTTTTTACAATAAGGGATTTGTTTCAAGAAAAATATCAAAAATATTCTACAACAAGACATTTGTTGCAAAAAAGACCTGCAACACAACCTTTGTTATAAAAAGTTCTGCAACAAGACATGCGTTGCAAAAGGATTCTCACAACAAGACTTCTGTTGCAAAAAAGACAACGACGCCTGACCGGGAGACTGCGTATCGAACGGATCGTAGACGGGCGGATCTTTTTGGCCGACGCGTAGCACGGCCCTTTCGATTTTTGCAGTTAGTACTGGGTATTTAGTCCCCCCTTTGGCCCTTGGTCTCCATGGTGGCGGAGGGGTGGGAGCCCCTCCGAGATTGGATCTCCCTCTCTGTTCTCTTCTATTTCGCGCTCCCCAGATCTAGCCCTTCATGATTTCTTAAATTCCTAGAGATCAGTAACTCCGATTGCGCTGAAATTTTTACACGATTTATTCCATAAATTATCTTTCTTGCGCTAGAAGAAGGGCCCCAACCGACCTTCGAGGAGGGCACAGGACACCTGGGCGCGCCAGGGGGTGCCTGGCGCGCCCTGGTGGGTTGTGGGCACTGGGGCCCCCGTTTGCATTGATTCCACCTCCTAAAAATCACATATATTTCAAAATAATTCTCTATAAATTTTTATCGCATTTGGACTTCGCTTGATATGAATTTTCTGCGAAACAAAAACATGCAACAAACAAGAACCGGCACTGGGCACTAGATAAGTAAGTTAGTCCAAATAAATCATATAAAAAGTTGCCAAAAGTATGTAAAATTTGAATAATGTTGGCACGAAACAATCAAAAATTATAGATACGACAGAGGCGTATCAGCATCCCCAAGCTTAATTCCTGCTCGTTCTGGAGTAGGTAAATGATAAAAAAAAGATAATTTTTGATGTGGAATGCTACCTAACATAAACTTGATCATATGTCTAGTCGTGGCATGAATATTGAGACATAAGTGATTCAAAGCAATAGTCTATAATTTGACATAAAGACATCAATACTCAGGCATCCCAACAAACAATCATGTCTTTCAAAATATCAACGCTAAAGAAAGCTATCCCTACAAAATCATATAGTCTTGTCATGCTCTGTCTTCTTAACACAAAGTATTTATCATGCACAACCCCGATGACAAGCCGAGCAATTTGTTCGTACTTTTTAACGCGCTTCAGCTTTTTCAACCCTCACGCAATACATGAGCGCAAGCCATTGATATAGCACTACGGGTGGAATAGAGTATAATAATAGGGGTAAAGATAGAGAAGACAAAAAGTAAGAAAGTCTCACATCGACGCGGCTAACCAACGAGCTATGGAGATGCCCATCAATTGATATCAACGTGAGGAATAGGGATTGCCATGCAACGAATACACTAAGAGCTATAAGTGTATGAAAGCTCAATATGGAAACTAAGTGGGTGTGCATGTAATCCTATAATGAAAAATTTCCACTAGTATATGAAAGTGACAACATAGGAGACTCTCCATATGAAAAACATGGTGCTACTTTGAAGCACAAGTGTGGTAAAGGATACTAACAATGCTCCTTCTCTATTTGTTTATTTATTTTTTTCTTTTTCTTTTTTCTTTTTTCTTTTCTTTTTTTCTTTTCCCTTTTTTTCTCTCTCATTGTCCGGAGTCTCATCCTGACTTGTAGGGGAATCATAGTTTCCATCATCCTTTCCTCACCGGGGCACTGATCTAAAAATGAATAATAATGATCATCACACTTCTATTTACTTATAACTCAAAAGAAATAAAAATTACAACTCGATACCTATGACAAAGTATGACTCTATATGAATGCCTCTAGCATGTACCAGGATGTGCAATGATCTAGCATAATATGTATGAAAAATGATGAACGGTGGCTGAGCCACAACTACTATGTCAGCTATATGATCATGCAAAGCAATATGACAATGAATGCTCAAGTCATCAAACGGAAGCAGTGAAAGTTGCATGGCAATATAGCTCGGAATGGCCATGAAAAAGCCATAACAGGTAGGTATGGTGGCTGTTTTGAGGAAGATATAATAAGGCTTATGTGTGATATAGCGTATCATATCATGGGGTTTGGATGTACCTGCGAAGTTTGCACCACGTCTCGATATGAGAAAGGGCAATGCACGGTACCGTAGAGGCTAGCAAATTGCGGAAAGGTAAGAGTGCGTATAATACATGGACTCACATTAGTCAGAGAGAACTCATATACTTATTGCAAAAGTTTATTAGCCCTCGAAGAAAAGCACTACTACGCATGCCCCTAGGGGGATAGATTGGTAGGAAAAGACCATCGCTCATCCCCGACCGCCACTCATAAGGAAGACAATCAATAATCAATCATGCTCCAACTTCATAGCATAACGAGAGACTATACGTGCATGCTTCGGGAATCACAAACCTTAACACCAATATTCTTACTAACCACAACCGTTGACTAGTACCTCCCACATATTCCATCTCTATATCGCAAAACTATTGCAAGGAATCAAACATATCATATTTAGTGATCCATAAGTTTTATGTAGGATTTTATGACTAACCATGCAATTGACCAATTCCTGTTGACTCTCCAAATAGATATAAATGAAGCATGAGAGTTTAATTATTTCTATAAAATACCATGCTCTAATAAATATACGTGAAGCAAAATAGCAATAGCATTTTACAAACAACGGTTTTCCATGTGAAGAGAAACAAGCAACCCAAACTTCAAAAGATATAAGTGAAGATCAATGAGCATTCTATAAATCAACCATGGACTATCTCATACCAGCATGGTGCATAAAAGAAAAATGAAAACTAAATGCAAAAGATGCTCCAAGATTTGCACATATCACATGAACGAAACAAATCCGAAAACATACCGATACTTGTTGAAGAAAGATGGGATGCCTTCCGGGGCATCCCCAAGCTTAGACGCTTGAGTCTCCTTGAATATTTACTTGGGATGCCTTGGGCATCCCCAATCTTAAGCTCTTACCTCTCCTCCTTCTCCTCATATCGAGACCTCCTCGATCTTTGATCACTTCATCCACACAAAACACAACAGAAAGCTCGGTAAGATCCGTTAGTATAATAAAGCAAATCACTATTCTAAGTACTGTTACAAACCAATTCGTATTTTGTTTTTGCATTGTAGCTACTGTAATATAAATTTTTCATGGCTTAATCCACTGATAGAATCGATAGTTTCATCAAAACAAGCAAAACAATGCATCTAAAACAGAATTTGTCTTAAACAGGACAGTCTGTAGTAATATGAACATTCATCATACTTATGGTACTCCAAAAATTCTGAATTTTTTTATGAAAAATAAAAATTTGTATAGAAAGACAATACAAAAGGTTTCAGAACTGTTTGACATTCCAGTAAAAAATGTAAAATCTTGCACTACAGCCAAAGTTTCTATTTTGCACCGCACAAACCAACAAGCAATTTAAACATCCTAAAGGAAAATCTTGGCACATTATTTTTATAATACAATGAAACTGTACAAGTGGATAATTATTTTTTGTTGAAAAGTTTCTGCAATTCAAGATTCATAAAGTTTCCATGAGCATGAACAAAGTTCAAGGATGTCCCCCACTTTCACAATGCTCGTCTCTCTCACTTCCGCTTTTCTTTTTGTGAAGTTTTAAGTTCCCCTCTATATATTTTTTTTTAAACTATATAAAAACACTCAACAGAAATAAATGACTCTCTAAAACTTCCGGGTTGTCTCCCTGGCAGCGCTTTCTTTAAAGCCATTAAGCGAGGCGTAAAGTGCTCAAGTAATGGATCCACCTGGATCCCAAGGTATATCAAAGCCAATTAGAATCAGCAATTATTTAGCATTTAGTAGTGAGCACAAAGCAACATATATCAAGCAATGACGAAGTCTAACTCTCTTCCTATGCATCGGCATGTCATATAAGAATAATTCATGCACATTAAGTAAAGGCCAATACATAGCATAAGCAGTTTCTTGCAATTTTATCGTGTTGGAAACATAGAGAGATGGAGATATAGTTCCTCTCTCATAATAATTGCAAGTAGGAGCAGCAAGCACATGCATATTATATTTATAAAAATCATCATGTGCAACGGTAAAAGGCAACCCATCAATGTAACCCTTAATAAGTGCAAACTTCTCCGATATAGTGTAGTTTGGAGAATTAAAAAAGATAATAAGACTATCATGTGTGGGTGCAATAGAAACAATGACATTCTTAACATAAGGAACTATAGCAAGTTCATATCCATAAGCATAATTCACATTGGCATCTTGGCCACAAGCATAGCAAGCATCAAGTTAATCAAAAAGGGATATTTCAAACGAATCAACGAGATCATAGCAATTATCATAGCATTCATCCTTCGGTAAGCATGAAGGGAAATTAAATAATGTATGAGTTGAAGAGGTACTCATTAGAAGGTGGGCACGGGTAGCTAATTCGTTCTTCCTCCGTTTGTTCTTCGCTCTCCTCATCATCTTTTTCATCCAATGAGCTCGCAGTTTCAACAATTTCTTCTTCCATAGACTCCTGCAAAATATTATTCTCTTCTTGCATAGCGGAGACTCTCTCAATAAATTCATCAATATCGGAATCAAATTTATAATTATCATAGCAATATTTATGGATAGCAAAATTTTCAGGTCTATAAACTGAATCATCAAAATCTTCAAACTTTTCAAACAAAGATTCAATTTCATAAGCACCCTTAAAAGCAACAAAATCTTCTATTCGTTCCACATCATAGTAATCATATATATACCATTAGCATAAGAAGCCAAGGTTTCATTATCATTAAATTCACATGAAAATGGAAGGTGTGGAGCATTCATCCTAGAGAAACAAGTATAATCATGACTCTGGCATAAATTCCAAGCATACCAATGCAACATGTGAATTTGATCCCATTAAAAATTCCCTTTTTGTGTCAAGCGATAATCCCTACAGTATTCACATTGATCCAACGTTACTCCCATTATCAAGTTGAATGGGGTTTTCTCAGGATTACCAAAGTAGTGCATAATATCTTTTACATAACGAGCATCGAGGGTTTTAGGAGGCTCCCCATCTCCATGAGTAGCAAGTACCACTAATATTTTTGGTGTTTCATGTTCCATATCCATAACTAAGATAGATAACAACTTAGAACAGGAAATAAAAACTAATTAGTGATAAAGCAAACAAGCACACACGAGAATATTCACCCCACGCAATTGCTCCCCGGCAACGGCACCAGAAAAAGGTCTTGATAACCCACAAGTATAGGTGATCGTTTGTACCCTTTTTTGATAAATAAGAGTGTCGAACCCAACGAGGAGCTAAAGGTAGAACAAATATTCCCTCAAGTTCTATCGACCGCCAATACAACTCTACGCACACTTGATGTTTGCTTTATCGGAAACAAGTATGAAACTATTTTGTAGGTGTGATGCTAGAACTACTTTGCAAGAATAAAACGAGAAGTACTTTTCAAGATAATAAAAGTTAGGTGTTTAGTAAAAGGGTTTTTGTCAACAAGAAAGTTATTTGTCCCTAGGCAATCGATAACAAGTACCGGTAATCATTCTTGCAATTTTATATGAGGGAGAGGCATGAGCTAACATACTTTCTCTACTTGGATCATATGCACTTATGATTGGAACTCTAGCAAGCATCCACAACTACTAAAGATCATTAAGGTCATGAAACCCAACCATAGCATGAAGTATCAAGTCCTCTTTATCCTATACGCCATAGCCCACCTACTCGGGTTTAAGCTTCTGTCACTCTCGCAACCCACCATAAGCGAACCATGAACATATTGCAACAACCTACAGCGGGTGGCCTCACATTTGCGTGAGAACGGAGGGCACCGTAGGATAGCACCATAAATAAAATATGCAATCATACCAACCAAGATCATGATTAACCCATAGGACAAAAACGGGTCTACTCAGACATCATAGGATAACCATAGATCATTGGGAAATAATATATGGAGTTGAGCACCATGTTTAAGTAGAGATTACAGCAGGGAGAAGAGGTGTTACACCGCTACATAGAGGGAGAGAGAGTTGGTGTTGACGGTAGCAAGATTGTTGATGTAGATCGATGTCCCGAGCGTTGCCCCGGCGGCACTCCGGCGCCACCGGAAGCGAGGGGGAGAGATCCCCCTCCTTCTTCTTCTTCATTGCCCCCTAGATGGGAGGAGAGTCCCCCCTCTACTCCTTGGTCTCCATGACGGCGGAGGGGCGGGAGCCCCTCCGAGATTGGATCTCCCTCTCCGTTCTCTTCTATTTCGCGCTCCCCAGATCTGGCCCTTCACGGGTTCTTAAATTCCTAGAGATCCGTAATCTGATTGCACTAAAAATTTTACATGATTTTTTCCATAAATTATCTTTCT
This sequence comes from Triticum dicoccoides, assembly GCF_002162155.2. Taxonomy (NCBI): domain Eukaryota; kingdom Viridiplantae; phylum Streptophyta; class Magnoliopsida; order Poales; family Poaceae; genus Triticum; species Triticum dicoccoides. The sequence goes on along the minus strand of NC_041382.1, from coordinate 175,228,178 downwards.
TGCGCTAGAAGAAGGGCCCCAACCGACCTTCGAGGAGGGCACAAGACACCTGGGCACGCCAGGGGGTGCCTGGCGTGCCCTGGTGAGTTGTGGGCACTGGGGCCCCCGTTTGCATTGATTCCACCTCCTAAAAGTCACATATATTCCAAAATAATTCTCTGTAAATTTTTATCACGTCTCGCTTGATATGGATTTCTGCGAAACAAAAACATGCAACAAACAGGTACCGACACTGGCACTGGATAAGTAAGTTAGTCCAAATAAATCATATAAAAAGTTTCCAAAAGTATGCAAAATTGAATAATATTGACATGAAACAATCAAAAATTATAGATACGACGGAGACGTATCAGCATACAATGGGTGTAAGACAGTTTTGCACATGCAGAATACTCAGGTTAAACTTGACGAGCCTAGTGAAAGGATGGATATGGTTGACTAGAGGGGGGGTGAATAGGCAACTAACAATTTTTGCTTTTCTTTAACAATTTAAAATTTGCATCAAAGTAGATTGTCTATATATGCAACTAGGTGAGCAACCTATATGATGCAACAAGGATAGGAACACAAGCAAGCAAGAGATATGAAACAAATAAGCTTGCTCAAATAAAGGCACGAGATAACCAAGAGTGGAGACGGTGGAGACGAGGATGTGTTGCCGAAGTTCCTTCCCTTTGAGAGGAAGTACGTCTCCGTTGGAGCGGTGTGGAGGCACAATGCTCCCCAAGAAGCCACTAGGGCCACCGTATTCTCCTCATGCCCTCACACAATGCGAGATGCCGTGATTCCACTATTGGTGCCCTTGAAGGCGGCGACCGAACCTTTACAAACAAGGTTGGGGCTCTCTCCACAACTTAATTGGAGGCTCCCAAAAAAACCACGAAGCTTCACCACAATGGAATATGGATCCGAGGTGACCTCAACCGTCTAGGGTGCTCAAACACCCAAGAGTAACAAAATCCACACAAGAAAGTATGGGGGAAGCAAATATCCTTTGGTGGAAGTGTAGATCTAGGTCTCCTCCTTCAACCCCTAGCAAATCAACAAGTTTGAGTGGCTAGAGAGAGATCGGGAAAGAGAGCTTGAAGAGCATTAATGGTGGAGTGAGAGAGGTCAAAGGTGAGAGTGGTAGGTGGGAGAAGCTCCCTTATATAGTCACCCTCGATTTCAAACCGTTATTGCGATTTTTGCACTGCAGCGGTACAACCGGTCCTCGTCTTGGTACAACCAGGACTCACGGTGTATCTGCAAAACCCTACCAAGCGGTACAACTGGACCAGGGGCGGTAGTACCGGCTAAGAAAAATAACCGGACTAACCGTTTGGCCACCGCACAACCACCGCATCAAAACAGGAGCTTGACCGGTACTTGGGCGGTGCCTGGCCAGAACAACCGCATGGCCTTGAGCTCTTGGGCGGCTAAGTCCTGAGCGGAAGAACCGCTCGGACCACCGGTGGTACCGGTCATCGTGGAACGACCGGACCAACCGGGCCACTACCGCCCAAGAACCGCATCAACACAGAAGCGCGAGCGGTACTTGAGCGGTGCATGGACGGAACCACCGCCCCAGCTTTTGCAGAGCATGGTGGCGGTACCACCGCCCGGAGGCAGCGGTACAACCGCTCGAGCAAAACTGGTGAGCAACAAGACCCAGCGGTACAACCGCTCCAGAGAGCGGTACAACCGCTGGGCAAAAACAGTGAGCAGGAAAGAAAGGGGAAGAGGCAAGGAAAGCTCTCTCTCTCTCACACACACACCCGAGGAAGGCAAAAAGAGGGTGATGAAAGTGTACGTGACCTGATTCCCCCAGAGCTTTCTAATGAGGATTCCCTCTTGATAGTACGGGTACTCTACGACCAAAGAAAATGAAAGCGTAGAGGACACGTCTTCGATCTTTTCCTTCGAGAGGCAATAGCAATCCGATGTAAGCCTAAGCATCGAGAACCTGAAATATATAGCACACGATTAGACCACAAAGGGTTGTCATCATCATCCAAAACATAAAGAAGGGAAATGCCCTTTCAATCTCCCCCTTTTTGGTGGATGATGACAACAACATGATTTGTAAGAGATAAGTCAATGAAATCTAGACGGAACTCCCCCTGAATGTGTGCCCCAACAAGAACTAGCTGTTAGAAAGCATGGGCACACTTTCAGGACTAGACTCCCCCTAGATTTTATAGACTCACCACTCTGAGCACAAAAGGAGAGACAAAATAATACTTAGAGGCAATACTAACTATAAAGACCTACGAACAGAAAGGTAAACGGAGAACAGAAGTCTCACACACAGCAAGGAACGAAACAAGTCCACGAACAGAGACCAACACTAAACACGAGAAAAGGAGAAAAACCCAAGCAAATCCCCGAGACCTATAGAACCCTCTCCCCCTTTGGCATCAAGACACCAAAAAGGAAAAGAGCGAAACTAGCGTCCCAAAGCTCAGGCGTCCTCCTCTGACTCCTCGGTCACATCTGGATCCTCATCATCAGAGTCGTCATTGTCGTCGTGATCAGATTCTTCCATGGCATTGTCAGCTTCTGTAAACAAGGAGGATGGATGGGGAGGGGCTTCATCATCAGTCCAGGTGCTATGGGTAGAAATCCAACGCTCCTCTGGGGTGATGCTCTTCTCAGAGCCACTCTGAACCTGCATGTTGAGGTGCTTCATCATTGCAATTTAGCGACGCCGTGCAAGCTTCTCATTGACATGTGCCTCATACATCTTCTTCTGGATGTCAGCCTAGAGGCAAAAGGTCTTCTTCACCTTGGCAGTAAGCTTGGCCACCCACGAAGGCTTGGCCCCTGGCTCCAGCTCAAAGTCCTCATCGTCAGAAGTAGCATAGACATCCTCAGGAGCATTTGCAGGGAAGCGAGGCTCGGCATGCTTCTTCTTCTTAAGGAGCTTGACCTCATGAACAGTGAGGTTGTCTGGAGAAGTGAGGAGCTCTCCAGGACGACGAACAGCCCACACAGAGTTCAGAAAGCACATGACAAACAAAGCATAGATTGGGACTTTACGATAGATGATCATGTTGTACATCTCATGCCACAGCCAATTTGACACATCAAACGTTGCCCCTGTCCCCACCATGGTCTTCATAGCAACCATCAAATCAACCAGATAGCCATGAATCTCATCTTGATTGCCCACCTTGGGCAAGAGCACATTGCGGAACACTCGGTGCATGATGTCATAGACCTTCTCCAAATCCTTGGATTCTCCAATAATCCCACGGCCCCGAATGTACAGAGGGGCAAGCTTCTCCTTAGGCATGGACTCAGGAAAATCATGAGGACGAATGTCACCCCTTCCTTCCAGACCGGTATCCTCGTACCCAATAGCATTGCAGAAAGCCCTCCAGGGAACATGAAACAATTCATCGCGACACATGAAGGTGAGAGTGCGCGCATCATCTTCCCCAAAATGAACCATGGCATAGAACTGATGGATAAGTTGAACATCAAAGTCGCAGTTGACTGACATGATCCTGACAAGATCAAACTCCTCGCAGAGAGCCAGTGCCTCACCAAAATACTCCATGTTTCTCCAATGGTCAAAATCAATTGTCCACTGCTTGGCATATCTGTTCTTGTTGTGCTCAAAGAGTTCATGAACAATCCGCACTTGCATCTCATTCCGAAACTGAACAGTGGTCCAACGGGGAGCAATGGGAACCTCATACGGATTCTTTGAACGGAAGGCTTCCCAATCCTTGGCTTTCCAACGATGCAACGACATAACCACACATTTCTTAGCAGTTGCAGACTTTTCACGGCGAGTGGGCTTGGTGGGAATCACAACTTCTTCTTCATCATCAGACACAACCGGGCGCAAGGTCCTTTGTGCCCTCTTCTTGGTCTTGCGAGGAGCAGAGCGAGAACTAGAGCCACCTGAACACACACACGAAAAGAACACACAAAAACCCAACGAGGATGAGAGGATTGCACCCACTAGCAGAAAAGGAACAAGTTGCAGCAACAGAGAAGATAGAGTAGTGCTTTGTGGTTGATATACTCCGTTTGTACCGGATCTTCCGCCGGTAGTACCGCTCCAGCGGTTGTACCGCCTGTAGGGGCGGTAGAACCGCTGACAGTGGCACTACCAGGGAAGATAGATCTAACCGAGGCGTACGAATCACACAAGTAATATTCTGAATTCTAAGTGCTGCAAACAAGACGGGAGGCTAACAAAGATCTCTTCTAAACCAGAGATCGAACGCTAAACGCGGAACATTAAGTAAAGCCCTAGACTAGGAAGAACCCTAGAAAGATCTAGAAGCAAAGAACACGAGGCATTACCACCATCCATGGGAAGAGATCGGGAGGCCTCCACGGAGAGAATCCACGGAGAGCCAAGGATCCAAAGCGTGAGACGCACTCCGGGGCAGGGGTAGAGATGGCCGGCGGCTAGGGCAAAGAGGAATGAGGACGAAGGGAAAAAGGACAATCCTTCAGCCTCGTCAAGTATATATAGGCCCGTAGACACGCCCCGGTAGAACCGCTTAGGGGAGCGGTTGTACCGCTCGTCTGGTACAGACCGGTGGTTGGAGGCAGTACTTCCGGTTCCTGGGAGGCAGCGGTAGTACCGCACAGCATCAACCGGTAGTACCGGACGTGGGTAACCATGGGTTTGAGTGATGGAACCGCCCAAGCACCGAACAGAGACCCATTGGGACGACACAACCCGGTACCAGCGGTAGAACCGCTCGAGATACCGGTTGTACCGCCCGACCACCTATGCCCAAACCAAGATCAAATGAGTGCAATCTGAAGGGAGGAAGAAGGGGAGAACCTAACACAAAGAGCAAAAACAGAACAAGAGAAAACAACACGAGAGCAACAAGGCTAACTACAACCTCCCGAAGAGAGGACGGTGGCCGAGGCCACCTATGTTTGAGTCAATTGGTATGGCACCGCAAAGAATTATCCTTGGGTCCATGACCAAAACTCGTCTTTGGAGCAGAAGAACCATCAAACATGGCTAATGTGAAGGACTTGATCAATTTATGCATAATGGGGGGAAGGAGAGTTCATTGAGAGAACATCACTCCCCCTATGTCCATGCCTACACCTAAACTAGACAACAAATTGAGCGAGGCAGGGTGTGCAAGGGTTCAAGCCACATTGCTTGAATCAATGATATTTAGCTCATGCCTTAACTCGCGAAATCTTGCTTCATCCAAGGGCTTCGTGAAAATATCTGCAAGGTTGTCATGAGTGTTGACATAGTTGAGCTCGATCTCTCCTCGCCTAATGTGATCCCGGATGAAGTGATACCGGATCTCAATATGCTTCGTCTTGAAGTGTTGCACCAGGTTGAGAGAGATCTTGATGGCACTTTCATTTCACACCAAAGAGGCACTTTGTCACAAGTGACACCGTAATCCTTTAAATTTTGCCTCATCCATAGGAGCTGAGCACAACAACTTCCGGTGGCAACATACTCCGCCTCAGTGGATGAGAGAGACACACAACTTTGCTTTTTGGAAGACCAACTTACCAAAGAGCAACCAAGGAATTGGCACCCTCCGGAAGTGGACTTCCTATCCACTTTGTCTCCCGCCCAATCGGAATCTGAGTACCCTACAAGCTTGAAGTTTGATCCTCTTGGGTACCATAAGCCAAAGTTTGGGGTATGAGCCAAATATCGAAAGATTCGTTTGACCGCCACATAGTGACTTTCCTTAGGTGCGGCTTGAAACCGTGCACAAATTCCCACACTCAACATGATGTCCGGTCTAGATGCACAAAGGTAAAGCAAGGAACCAATCATGGAACGATATACCTTTTGATCCACCACTTTACCATTGGGATCTAAGTCAAGTTGGCACTTGGTGGGCATTGGAGTGGAAGACGGCTTGACGTCACTTAGCTTGAATCTCTTGAGCATGTCTTGAGTGTATTTGGATTGATTGATGAAGGTTCCTTCTCTTCTTTGCTTCACTTCAAACCCTAGAAAGAACTTCAACTCCCCCATGGAGGACATCTCGAACTTTGAGGTCATGAGAGCGGCAAATTCCTCATTGAAAGCCTCGACTTGGAAGTAGCCTTGTGCTACCAAACGAGCCTTGTTGCGAATGATAATCCCATGGGCATCTTGCTTGTTCTTGAATATCCACTTGGTTCCAATGACATTGTGGTTCCCCATTGGCCTTGGCACCAATCTCCACACTTTGTTGCGCTCGAAGTTGTTGAGTTCTTTGTGCATGGCATTGAGCCAATCCGGATCTTCTAGCGCCTCATAGACCTTGTGGGGTTCCACACAAGAGACAAAGTGTGATGCTCACAATAATTTGCTAATTGTCTACGAGTGCTTACCCCCTTTCTTAAGCTTCCAAGCACATTTGTCATGAGATGATCCTTGGTGGAGAGCTTGGATGCAATCTTGGCGGCACGACGCTCTAATTCATCCTCGGTGGTGAGTTGAGGAGCGGTTACTTGATCATCTTGAGCACCGTCATGAACTTGTTCTTGATCTTGAACTTGCTCGGGGGAGAGAACTTGACCTTGGGAATCACTTGGTGTGTCAACACCGTCTTGAGTATGATCTTGCCCTTGGTCTTGTTCATGGGGTTGATGGCCTTCACTTTGTTCTTCGGAAGCATGTGGGCCTTGGGTTGATGATGGCTCCACTTGAGTGGAGCATTGTCCTTCTCCTTCGGCCACAAGGGGTTCCTTAATGGGTAGGATAAAACCAACACCCATTCTTCTTATGGCTTGAGGAGGAATTTCATCACCTACATCACAAGTGCCACTTTGCTCCACTTGGGAGCCGTTATTCTCTTCAAATTCCATGTTACATGTATCCTCAATAAGTCCCGTGGATTTATTGAGGAGACGGTAAGCATGAGAGTTAGTAGCATAACCAACAAATATGCTCTCATGAGCTCTAGCCTCAAATTTAGACATCCAAACACCTTTCTTGAGAACGAAACACTTACACCCGAATATCCAGAAGTACTTGAGGTTGGGCTTGTTACCGGTGAGTATCTCATATGGAGTCTTGTTCAAGCCCTTGCGGAGGTAGAGCCGATTGGATGCATGACACGCGGTGTTGATGGCTTCGGCCCAAAAGTTGTACGGAGACTTGAACTCCGACATCATGGTCCTTGCCGCATCCATCAATGTCCGGTTCTTCCTCTCCGCAACACCATTTTGTTGAGGGGTGTAGGGTGCGGAATATTGATGTTTGATTCCCTCATCACTAAGAAACTCATCCAAGGTGTAGTTTTTGAACTCGGTGCCGTTGTCACTTCTTATTGTCAAGATCTTTGCATTGTGTTGACGTTGTGCTTCATTTGCAAAGTCAATGACAGTTTGTTGGGTCTCGCTCTTCCTCTTGAAGAAATACACCCACGTGTACCTTGAGTAGTCATCCACAATCACCAAGCAATACTTCCTACCTCCGAGACTATTGAAGGATGGAGGCCCAAAGAGATCCATGTGAAGGAGCTCCAAAGGCCTCTTTGAATAAATGATAGTCGTGGGAGGGTGAGCCTTCTCATGTAGCTTTCCTTCGATACAAGCACTGCAAGCACGATCTTTAGCAAAACTAACATTCGTTAGTCCACGGACATGGTCCCCCTTGAGGAGACTTTGCAAAGATCTCATATTGACATGGGCTAAACGGCGATGCCAAAGCCATCCCACATCAACTTTAGCCATTAGGCATGTAGCGGTCTTAGTGGGTCGCTTCGAAAAGTTAATCACATATAGACCGTTCTCGACATGCCCAACAAAGGCTACTTTAAGAGTCTTGCTCCACAAGAGGGCCACGGTATCAATATCAAAGAAAGTGGCAAAGCCCATGATTGCAAGTTGATGAACGGAAAGTAAATTGTATGCAAGGGAATCAACAAGCATGACCTTCTCGATCATGAGATCATGAGAGATGACCACCTTGCCAAGTCCCAATACCTTAGAAGATGAGGCTTCACCCCACTCGACATTGGTGGGCATAGATGGAACCTTGTGCACGTCCACCACCAAGTCCTTGCTTCCGGTCATATGATTTGTAGCTCCGCTATCGAGCAACCATGATCCACCACCGGAAGCAAACACCTACAAGAGATCAATGCTTGGTTTTAGGTACCCATTTAGTAATGGGTCCTTTAATGTTAGTAACAAGGGTCTTAGGAACCCAAATAGACCATTCAATATACTCATGGAGAGAACCAACAAATTTGGCATAAACATGCCCATCACTAGCACGTCATAACACATAAGAAGGATTAAAATCGCCGGCTTTGTTGGGAGGGGTGACATTGCCCTTCTTGACATTGTTCTTCTTCTTCTCCTCGGGGGCACTCTCTCCCTCCCTCACAAAGGTTTGCATGAGGGGAGGAGGTCGTTTGGTCTTGTCATTCTTGTTCTTGTCCTTGGAGTCGGGCACGTACCCAACCCCTTCCTTGACCCCACTTCCCTTTTGGTTGATCAAGAGATCGTTGAGGTTCTTCTTGCCTTGTATGCAAGTTGCAAGACCTCTCTCAAGTTGCTCCTTCAACTTAGCATTTTCCTCAACAAGATGTATATGCTTACAACACGGGTTAGTAGCATTTGCATTATCAATTAAAACCATATGAGGAAAAGTTGCTTTCTCCTTAGTTAGCTTCACTTGGAGTTGATCATGAGACTCCTTGAGACTAGCGTGAATACCCTTCAAGGACTTGTGGGCCTTGTCAAGTATATCAAACTCCTCTTTGAGTCTAGCAAGATCAACCCCGAGTTTGGCCTTCTCGGAATTTAGCACACGAGAAACAATGAGGACATGATCATAATCTTTATTTAACTTAGCATGATCAACGTTGTGTGACTCCTCAAGAGCCAAACGAAGACCACGCTCTTCCTCAAGAGCATTGGAAAGATCCGAAATCTCATCGGAATAGTCACGACTATGCCCTTTCATCTTAGAGATGGTGTCTTCGTGAGCCTCGATCATGTCATTGGCCTCACTCAGTTGTTCCAAGAGAGCAACAAAGTGCTTCTTGGATTTTCCCTTGAGTTTGCCCATAAAGGCCTCAAACTCGTTAGCCTCCACATTAGCTCCCTCAAGTTCATTAATGCTATCCGTTGGGGAAGGATGATTAATGATGGTAGTTTTGATGTTGGAGGTTACCTTGTTGGTGGCTTTAGCCATAAGGCACTTGGCGGTGATGCTCTCGTTGGGTGAGTCGAAGAGAGACACCCGTGACGTTGTTGCAATGGCAACGGAGGCCATGGCAACCGACTCATCATCTTCATCATTGTCATCATCCTCATTGTACTCTTCTTGCACAACCAAAGCCTTGGGAGGAGTCTTCTTGGTGAAGTTGTTCTTGTTGGGGAACGACTTGGCCTTGTCCTTTCGGATGAGTTTGCCACCATTGTCTTCCCTCTTCTCATACGGGCATTCTGCAACGAAATGACTCACGTTGCCGCAATTGTAGCAAGTCCTTACACGTTGCTTGCCCCTTGTGCCACTCGAGTTGTTTTTGCTAAAGTTGGGCCTCGAGTTTTTCTTGCTCCAAAATTGCCTTGAAGCAAGTGCCATGTGTTCATGATATGCATACTTTGTATCTTCGGGGTTGCTCTCCTCTTCTTCTTCTTCCACGGTGAGCTTGGCCTTCAATGCAAGGTTAGGCTTCTTTGCCCGTTGAGAACAGAGCACTGCATTGTCGGCGGTCTTCTCCAAAATGTTCATGGCCACAAACTCATCCAACACTTCGCTTGAGATCAAAGTGTGGAAGTCCGGTCTTTGACGAATGACGGAGGACATGGCCTTGTGGTAGGGCATCATTGCCTTGAGGAATTTGCGCTTGATCCAATTGTCATCCGTGTCCTTGCTCCCGTGATCTCGTAGTGAGACCGCGAGTTTGGTTACTCTCCGATAAAGCTCACGAGGTTCTTCATCTTCCTTCATTGCAAACTCATCGGCCTCATCTTGTACCACTTCATAGTTGGAGCGTTGAATGCTTGCGCTTCCCCGGTAGAGAGACACGACACAATGCCATGCATCTTTGGCCAAGGCGAAGGGACGAAGATGAGGTAGGTCTTCGGGTGGAATTGCATCTTGAATGATGAAGAGAGCATTCTCATTGAATTGATTATCTGCGGCTTCTCGAGGAGTGAAGTTGATTGGATCATGTGGATAGAAACCTTCTTCAATGATTCTCCAAAGGTTAGTGTTCACATGATTTAAATGACGTTTAAAGCGATAAACCCAAGAATCAAAATACTCATTTTTCACAATCTTAGGGGGAGGACCGGCATGATTCAGATGAGTGGAAGGAACTGGTCCACCATAAACAAGTGGTGGTTCCACATGGGCAAAGATGCCGGTGCCATTCTTGCCACTAGAAAAAGGAGCCTTTTCACTACTAGCTTCCCCCTTGTCGGGGATAGCATCCGTTACCTTGTTGGCGGGATCACCCACTTTCAACGGTGCGGTGGATAGTTTAAGCCCCTCAAGAAATTTAGTAAACATGCTTTCAACTTCGGTCGTCATGGAGGTTTTCAATGTCTCCAAGGCCACATTGAACTCCTTACGTGAGACCGAAGTTCCCCCATCGCCCGTAGACGAGATAGGATTCACACCGGAGTGTTCCTCCACACCGTCTACGGTATCAACCATACTCTTTGGACGATAAAGTCCTTAATAAAGAGACGAGGCTCTGATAGCAATTGAAAGGATCGATATGGTTGACTAGAGGGGGGGGGGGTGAATAGGCAACTAACAATTTTTGCTTTTCTTTAACAATTTAAACTTTGCATCAAAGTAGATTGTCTAGATATGCAACTAGGTGAGAAACCTATATGATGCAACAAGGATAGGAACACAAGCAAGCAAGAGATATGAAACAAATAAGCTTGCTCAAATAAAGGCACGAGATAACCAAGAGTGGAGACGGTGGAGACGAGGATGTGTTGCCGAAGTTCCTTCCCTTTGAGAGGAAGTACGTCTCCGTTGGAGCGTTGTGGAGGCACAATGCTCCCCAAGAAGCCACTAGGGCCACCGTATTCTCCTCACGCCCTCACACAATGCGAGATGCCGTGATTCCACTATTGGTGCCCTTGAAGGCGGCGACCGAACCTTTACAAACAAGGTTGGGGCTCTCTCCACAACTTAATTGGAGGCTCCCAACAAAACCACGAAGCTTCACCACAATGGAATATGGCTCCAAGGTGACCTCAACCGTCTAGGGTGCTCAAACACCCAAGAGTAACAAAATCCACACAAGAAAGTATGGGGGAAGCAAATATCCTTTGGTGGAAGTGTAGATCTAGGTCTCCTCCTTCAATCCCTAGCAAATCAACAAGTTTGAGTGGCTAGAGAGAGAGATCGGGCAAGAGAGCTTGAAGAGCATTAATGGTGGAGTGAGAGAGGTCAAAGGTGAGAGTGGTAGGTGGGAGAAGCTCCCTTATATAGTCACCCTCGATTTCCAACCGTTACTGCGATTTTTGCACTGCAGCGGTACAACCGGTCCTCGTCCCGGTACAACTGGGACTCATGGTGTATCTGCAGAACCCTACCAAGCGGTACAACCGGACCAGGGGGCGGTAGTACCGGCTAAGAAAAATAACCGGACTAACCGCCTGGCCACCGCACAACCACCGCATCAAAACAGGAGCTTGACCGGTACTTGGGCGGTGCCTGGCCGAAACAACCGCATGGCCTTGAGCTCTTGGGCAACTAAGTCCTGAGCGGAAGAACCGCTCGGACCACCGGTGGTACCGGTCATCGTGGAACGACCGAACCAACCAGGCCACTACCGCCCAAGAACCGCATCAACACAAAAGCGCGAGCGGTACTTGAGCGGTGCATGGACGGAACCACCGCCCCAGCTTTTGCAGAGCATGGTGGCGGTACCACCGCCCTGAGGCAGCGGTACAACTGCTCGAGCAAAACTGGTGAGCGATAAGACCCAGCGGTACAACCGCTCCAGAGAGCGGTACAACCGCTGGGCAGAAACAGTGAGCAGGAAAGAAAGGGGAAGAGGCAAGGAAAGCTCTCTCACACACACACCTGAGGAAGGCAAAAAGAGGGTGATGAAAGTGTACGTGACCTGATTCCCCCAGAGCTTCCTAATGAGGATTCCCTCTTGATAGTACGGGTACTCTACGACCAAAGAAAATGAAAGCGTAGAGGACACGTCTTCGATCTTTTCCTTCGAGAGGCAATAGCAATCCGATGTAAGCCTAAGCATCGAGAACCTGAAATATATAGCACACGATTAGACCACAAAGGGTTGTCATCATCATCCAAAACATAAAGAAGGGAAATGCCCTTTCACCTAGCATATACAAATATGGCCTCGGAACACTGAGATCGATCTCGAACGTGAATCATATAGTAGATATGATCAACATAGAGATGTTCACCATTGAAAACTACTCCATTTCACGTGATGATCAGACATGGTTTAGTTGATATGGATCGCATGATCATTTAGATGACTAGATGGATGTCTATCTAAGTGGGAGTTCTTAAGTAATATGATTAACTGAACTTAATTTATCATGAACTTAATCCAGATAGTATTTGCATATCTATGTTGTAGATCAATAGCTTGCGATGTAGCCCCCTGTTTATTTTTGATCTGTTCCTAGAGAAAATAAGTTGAAAGATGATAGTAGCAATGATGCGGACTGGGTCCATGATCTGAGGATTATCCTCATTGCTGCATAGAAGAATTATGTCCTTGAAGCACCGCTAGGTGACATACCTATTGCAGGAGCCGATGCAGACATTATGAATGTTTGGCAAGCTCGGTATGAAGACTACTTAATATTTAGTGCTCTATGCTTTACGGCTTAGAACTGGGACTTCAAAATGTTTTGAACACCATGAAGCATATAAGATGTTCCAAGAGCTGAAATTGGTATTTCAGACTCATGCCCAAGTCGAGAGGTATGAGACCTCTGACAAGTACTTTGCCTACAAGACAGAGGAGAATAACTCAACCAGTGAGCATGTGCTCAGAATGTCTGAGTACTACAATCTCTTAAATCAAGTGGGAGCTAATCTTCCAGATAATATAGTGATTGATAGAGTTCTCTAGTCACTATCACCAAGTTATTGAAACTTCATGATGAACTATAATATGCAAGGGATGACGAAAACGATTCCCGTGTTGGGAACGCAGTATTTCAAAAAAAAAATCCTACGATCACACAAGATCTATCTAGGAGATGCATAGCAATGAGAGGGGAGTTTGTGTCCACGTACCCTCATAGACTGAAAGCGGAAGCGTTTAGTAACGTGGTTGATGTAGTCGAACGTCTTCACGATCCAACCGATCCAAGTACCGAATGTACGACACCTCCGTGTTCATCACACGTTTAGCATGATGACGTCCCACGAGCTTTTGATCCAGCAGATGCTCGAGGGAGAGTTCCGTCAGCACGACGGGTGGTGAATGTGTTCGTGATGTTATCCGTGCAGGGCTTCGCCTAAGCACCACGACTATATAATCTGAGGTGTAATATGTGGAGGGGGGCACTGCACACGGTTAAGAGAAACTTATGTCTTCTAGGTGCCCCCTCTCCCCACATATATATAGGTTGTAGGGGAGAAGAGGTAGCCTTAGGGCACCCCCAAGTAGGCCAAATCCTACTTGGGGTGCAAGCCCAATTCGGCCCCCTTCCTTATTTCAGCATATGGGAAGGAAAGAGAAGGGGGAAGAGAATGAAAGTGTGGAGGCCGAACCCTCCTCCTTCCTTTCTTCTTCGCCTTGCTTTCCTCCTACTCCTATTCGGCCTAGGAGGGGCGCACCAGCCCACCAGGGCTAGTATGTCCCTCACTTGGCC